>NC_037687.1:13566037-13576129 GCF_003255815.1 Theropithecus gelada | reverse complement strand
TGTCACCCAGGCTGGAGTGCAGTGGCGCGATCTCGGCTCACTGCAAGCTCCGCCGCCCAGGTTCAGGCCATTCTCCTGCCTCAGCCTCCGAGTAGCTGGGACTACAGGCGCCCGCCACCACGCCCGGCTAGTTTTTTGTATTTTTTAGTAGAGACGGGGTTTCACCATGTTAGCCAGGATGGTCTCGATCTCCTGACCTCGTGATCCGCCCGCCTCGGCCTCCCAAAGTGCTGGGATTACAGGCTTGAGCCACCGCGCCCGGCCCAGGAACTGTCTTAATAATGTTAATGAGTAGCATGACCATACCGGAGCATGCAGATGAATGTCCACCTCTCACCTCAAGGATCTCCCGGACCTCACATGCTGTCTCCAGTGCATCCAGCTTCAGCTGGGCTGTCCCCAGCACCCGGTCAGTCTTGAACAGCCCCCTGTGTGTACATGTGTATAGTGGGGACAGGATGGTTGGTTCAGAGGAGCTCCCCTCCCCTGGAGCCCACCCAGCGGCCATGGCTCCCTCTAGCTCACCCTTTGTGAACCACTTCGAACTTGATGCCCTTGGTCTGGATGGCCCTTCGGAAGCCACGGTGGCCGCGGTTGATGCAGAGTTTGAACTGCTCCTTGAACTCTGCAGGGGGAAGGAGGGAGAGGAAGTTGGGTGGGGTCAGGCCATGGTCTTACATCCCTTCTGCTGCAAGGGAGTAGGGGTGGGGTGCTTCCAGCTGAGGCTCACCAGGGGAATCTGTGTTCTTGATCACACTGGTCTTGTCTTTCTGAGCTTCTTCCTGTGACCAGAGAGGAGGCAGGAAATCTCGGGGGCCTGGGACCTGGCTTTGGCCCACTGAGTCTGCAACCCTCCCCTCCTCAGCTCCCCACATACCACGTTGGGATAGGGGAAGTCAAACCGAACAAAGACATCCAGATCGCCAGGGGACAGTCCTGTGGGCAAACAAGGATCAGAGCTGGGCAGAGAGGGGGTCCCCATGACCCTGACCCCTGCCTACAGCCCCCTCACCTGCGGGTGTGGGCAAGTTGATGCCCTTCACGATGAAGAGGAGCATGTCGTTGCTGCTGAGGTCAGGGAAGATCCTTCCGGGTGGGCAGGTGGGCAGGTGGGTGGGCAGGGAAACAGAGGTACCTCAGTTCCACTGCCCACCTGCCTTTTCTTCCTCCAGTGGGGGCTGGGAACAAACCCGACCCTGGCCTTTGGGGGCATCTCAGCTCCTGGGCTAATTTTAGAATCAGACAGACTAGAGTTCTCTGTTCAGGTCGGCAATGGATCACTTTTGAGTCTTTTCTTCAGTCCGCGTATATTTATTTGGTACCTACTGTGTGCTAGGTACCCTAGCTGCTGGGTGACATTCCCTTCACTTAATAGTTCTTGAGTCCTACTAAGCATCAACCAGTGCCGTAGCTGCTAGGAGACCTTCCCTTCATTTCCCAATATTTCTTGAGCACCTACTATGTGCCAGCCAGTAGCCTAGCTGCTGGGGATCTAGAATTAAACAAGAAATACCCATACCCTGTGCTCAATCTAGCTGAGTGGACAGGTGAGCACAAGTACATAAATAGAGAAACAATAGAAAACTCAGCAGAGAGGGGAGAGTGGAGTGTGCTCAGAAAAGACTGCTTGGATAGACAGGGAGGGCCTCTCAGAGGGAAGGTGACATCATAGATGACTCTAGATGTCAACAGGGAGCTGCCACATGGAGATCTGGGGAAGAGGGTGAAGGCAGAAGAAATAGCTGATGCAGAGGCTTGGGGTAGGAACATACTTGGTTTGTAGGAGGGACAAAAAGTCCCGTGTGGCCAGAGCTGAGTGAAGCAGGGACAGGAGGCAGAGAGGAGGTGACAGGGAGCCAGGCTGTGTGGAGACTGGGGAGCCAGGGTAAGGGGTGTGGGTTATCCCAGGGGCAGCTGGGAACCACTGGAGGGCCAGTGGCTGCACCTAACCTTGTTTAGAAAGTGGAGAGAACGGGCTGGGTGCAGTGGCTAACACCTGTAATCCCAGCACTTTGGGAGGCCAAGATGGGTGGATCACGAGGTCAGGATATCGAGACCATCCTGGCTAGCATGGTGAAACCCTGTCTCTACTAAAAATAATAAAAAATTAGTCGGGCATGGTGGTGGGCGCCTGTAGTCCCAGCTACTTGGGAGGCTGAGGTAGGAGAACAGCATGAACCCAGGAGGCGGAGCTTGCAGTGAGCAGAGATCGCACCACTGCACTCCAGCCTGGGCAACAGAGCAAGACTCTGTCTCGAAATTAAAAAAAAAAAAAAAAAGTGGAGAAAACGATCCCCACTCCTCCTGGCGTGGGAAGACTTAATAGTACCAAGACCAACACCCACCAAAGCCATAACTCATCTCTGGTCTCCCATGGACTCACCCAGGCCCTGGGACAAGATACACCTTTGTACTCTCTAGATCTTTCCCAAATGTGTCACTGTGACTGCACCCTCGCCATCCTTCACTTGTATCTCATGCCTGCCCCAGGGCCTTTGCACGCTCTGTGCTCTTCCACCCATTCAAACTTTCCTCCAGATGTAAATCTTATGCCAGCTTCTGGGGAGCACACCCCCACCCCCCTGCCACCAAAGGGCCATTGGGGCCACGTGGTGGGGCATAGATCAGGAGTCTTACTTGATGACGCTGAAGGTCCTTTGCTCAAAGCGGGCAGTGGGTGTGGGAAGACCCCGGGCGAAGGCTTGCTTCAGAATGTCCATGCTCCGCTTACAGTCTTCCGCCAACTTTTCAAACCTGCCGATGGGAGGGCCCTGCTCATGTCCCTAGCCCTGGGGATGGGTGGCTGGGGGTGCAAGTGTCTGGCACAGGTCGGGGCACTTACTTGGTGGTTTCAGTGATG
Organism: Theropithecus gelada; assembly: GCF_003255815.1. Lineage (NCBI taxonomy): Eukaryota > Metazoa > Chordata > Mammalia > Primates > Cercopithecidae > Theropithecus > Theropithecus gelada. Next base: position 13,573,269 of record NC_037687.1, on the reverse strand, counting down.
TTGCCCAGCTGGGTGAATTGGTTTGAGTGGTTCAGGCACATCTGGGGAAACAGAAGGCAGTGAGTCGAGGGAAGGGAAGAGAGGGGAAGCAGGGTCACGCCCCTCGGGGACGGGCTGGGGGCCTCCCCCTCACCTCATGCTGCTGCCGTATGAGCTTGGTGAGTTCACCATAGCGCCGGGCGGCCTCCTGAGACAGACCTGGGCCGGGCCGCTGGACCAGGGCAAAGTCATCCTTGTTGACAGGGGCGGGCGGCACCTGGGGAGGACGAGGCTGGTGGTGGGGGTAAGGGGGACAAGCAGGCCCACCTAGGGCTCTGCAGAAATGTTGTTCTTCCTTGACGGGGAGCATTCCCCGACCACGGCTCTGTCACCCTTCTCTGGTCTTTCTTTTTTTTTTTTGAGATGGAGTCTCGTTCTGTTGCCCAGGCTGGAGTACAGTGGCGCGATCTCGGCTCACTGCAACCTCTGCCTCCCAGGTTCAAGTGATTCTCCTGCCTCAGCCTCCCGAGTAGCTGGAATTACAGGCGCGTGCCACCACACCTGGCTAATTTTTGTATTTTTAGTAGAGACAGGGTTTTATCATGTTGGCCAGACTGGTCTTGAACTCCTGACCTCAAGTGATCCGCCGGCCCCAGCCTCCCTAATTGCTGGGATTACAGGTGTGAAAAGACCACACTCAGCCTCAGCCTCTGTTCTTTTTTTTTTTTTTTGGGACGGAGTCTCGCTCTGTTGCCCAGGCTGGAGTGCAGTGGCTGGATCTCAGCTCACTGCAAGCTCTGCCTCCTGGGTTTACGCCATTCTCCTGCCTCAACCTCCCAAGTAGCTGGGACTACAGGCGCTCGCCACCTCGCCCAGCTAGTTTTTTGTATTTTTTAGTAGAGACGGGGTTTCACCGTGTTCGCCAGGATGGTCTCGATCTCCTGACCTCGTGATCCGCCCGTCTCGGCCTCCCAAAATGCTGGAATTATAGGCTTGAGCCACCACGCCCGGCCTGTTCTTTCTTCTTGATCCTTCCATTGTCCCACTTAACAAAGGCATCCTTCAGTCACCCCAGAAATCATGTATGGTGCCAGGGGCAGTGGCTCATGTCTTGAGCTCAAGAGTTGGAGAAATCATGTATGGAGCCTCTGCTGTGCACTAGGCTCTGCTCTGGGGCTGGGAACACAGGGATGAAGAAGAGAGAACAAAATCCCTGCCCTCGTGGGGCTGACATTCTCTTGTAGGAGATGGGCAATAATCAGAAGAAATAAGTAAATCATATAAGAGAGTAGAAGGTGATACATGCCACAGGGAAAGGCAGAGTTGGGAGGAGGAGCAGAGGGATCTGGGTGACAGGGAGGGATTTTAGACAGGCCAGGGTAGGCCTCCTGGAGATGCTGATGTCTGAGCAGAGACCTAATGAGGGGAGAAAGTGAACCATACAGGTGTCTGTGGGAAAAGCATTCAGGCAGAGGGAACTGCATGTGCAAAGGCCCTGAGGTTGCAGAGTGCCTGGTGTTTGAGGCTACCAGACAGCAAAGGGGAGAGTGAGCAAGGGGGCAGGTGAAAGAGACCAGGCAGGCCGGGCACAGTGGCTCATGCCTGTAATCCCAGCACTTTGGGAAGTCGAGGCAGGTGGATTGCCTGAGGTCAGGAGTTCAGCCTGGCCAACATAATGAAACCCCATCTCTACTAAAAATACAAAAATTAGCCAGGCGTGGTGGTGCATGCCTGTAGTCCCAGCTACTCGGGAGGCTAAGGCAGGAGAATCGCTTGAGCCTGGGAGGTAGAGTTTGCAGTGAGCTGAGATCGTGCTACTGCATTCCAGCCTGGGCAACAGAGCGAGACTCTGTCTCAAAACAAAACAAAAAAGAGACCAGGCAAGGGAGGTGATGGGGCAGATGGTGCAGGCTTCATGGGCTGTGATAAGGTGCTGTATATTTGTGTGTTTCTTGTGGTCTCTCAATTAGAACATCCACTCCATAACAGTGAGTCTCACTGTGTTTCCCAAGCTGGTTTTGAACTCCTGGCCTCAAGCGATCCTCCCACCTCAGCCTCCCAGGTAGCTGGAATTACAGGTGTGACCCACCATGTCCAGAGACAGTGTGAATTTTTGCCTTTTTTGCTCAAGGCCATGTCTCCAGTGCCCAGCAAAGACTACATGTCCCAGGCTCCTCTGAGGCTAAATGTAGCCATGTGACTGTTTGGGCCAATGGGAGGCAAGCAAAAGTGATATCACTTCCTTGAACTGGGTGGCCTTTGCTGGGCGCCCAGTTCAAGCTCCTCAAATGTTTCCTATTATGAGTACTATTCTATCACATGAAAAAACCTGGCTGTCTTTCTTTGAGGCGGGGGTCACCATCCCCACTTCCCCAAGGAGAAAAATGATGCTCAGAGAGAAAGGAATGGTCCTGTCCAAAGTGGCAGAATCTAAGCCTCTCCCCAAATCTGATCCCCTTCCCTTCCCTAGTAATGGAGCTCAGGCTGGTCACACAGTGCACCAAGAGACTACATGTTCCAGGCTCCTCTGTGGCTAAATGTGGCCATGTGACTTAGTTCTGGCCAATGGGAGGCAAGCAATGGTGATGTCACTTCCTTTAAAAGGGACTACTAGCTCTGCTTCTTTCTCTAATCCTTCTGACAGGATCCACTTGGATCATGTGGACAAGGACAACCCCTCAGGTGCAGCAAAGCAGTAAGGTGGAAGGAACTCAGGACCTGAAGGACCTCCCATTTGCATAGCCCAGACTGCCCTGAGTGGTACATGCAAGAAACATAATAAATGTCTGTCTCATTTCAGCCACTGTCTTGGGAGGATCTATTTGTTACAGCAGCTGGACACTGACTAATACACTTCAGTTCACGTGGCTGCTAAGGGGCAGGAGCCTGACCAGTGGGTGCCTGGGCAGTTCCCACAAGCCCAGAGGGTTCACCTTGGTGATATCCACAGGCAGCCCATTGCGCGAGGCCTCCAGCATAGGCTCCAGTCCCTTGGCCTGGCGCAGATGCATCTTGGCGCCCTCCACGTCATTTTTCTGCTTGGCTCGAAGTGCAGCCTGCAGGAGCTGCTTCTTGCGGCCCTCTAGGAAGGCCAGCTGCTGCTGGGCTGTGGGCATAGGAGCTGCTATGGGTGCTGCCCAGGCCACAGCCAGACTACAGGGAGCTGGGGCAGGGAGGGGGGGCACCTACCTCTGGTGGACGTGGCTTTGGGGGCTGCTTTGGCTGCTGGGGTTGATCCTGACTGGGAAGCCCTTGAGGGTGGGGCTTTGGGCTGGGCTGTGGGGGCCACAGGGCTGTTCTGCTGTGGAGGAAGAGAGAGGATGTTAAGAGATTTCGTAGCACCTGTTATGAGTCCAGTCCCCAAGGATCAGGGTCTGACACTGACAACAGTGGTCATTTAGTGGGCTCCCAGGACTTTGCTACTCCCCTGCCTCACCCGAAGCCCCTGGCTCCAAACATCTTATTTTTTATTTATTTATTTATTTATTTTTGAGACAGAGTCTTGCTGTATCGCCCAGGCTGGAGTGCAGTAGCACGATCTTGGCTCACTGCAACCTCTGCCTCCTGGTTCAAGCAATTCTCACCAAACATTTTTTTTTTTTTTTTTTTTTTTTTGAGATGGAGTCTGGCTCTGTCACCCAGGCTGGAGTGCAGTGGCCGGATCTCAGCTCACTGCAAGCTCCGCCTCCCGGGTTCACGCCATTCTCCTGCCTCAGCCTCCCAAGTAGCTGGGACTACAGGCGCCGCCACCTCGCCCGGCTAGTTTTTTGTATTTTTTAGTAGAGACGGGGTTTCACCGTGTTAGCCAGGATGGTCTCGATCTCCTGACCTCGTGATCCGCCCGTCTCGGCCTCCCAAAGTGCTAGGATTACAGGCTTGAGCCACCGCGCCCGGCCACATTTTTTTTTTTTTTTAGTTTGTCTTGGAGATGAAGTCTTGCTCTGTTGCCCAGGCTAGAGTACAGTGGCACGACCATGGCTTACTGCAGCCTTGAGCTCCTTAGTTCGGGCGATCCTCCCACCTCAGTCTCCCAAGTAGCAGGGACTACAGGTGAGTCCCACCATGCCTGGCTAATTTTTAAAACATTTTTTGCAGAGATGGGGGTCTCACTATGTGGCCCAGGCTGGTCGCAAACTCCTGGCCTCAAGCGATCCTCCCACCTTGGATTCCCAAAGTGCTGGGACTACAGGTGTGAGCCACTGCGCCCGGCCCCAACCCTCAAACCTTCTTAGGCACCTCATCCTCTTCATCCTCTGGGCCTTCATCCTGGTTGGCCAGCTTCATGGCAGTCTCCAGGACACCCACCAGACTCTGCTGGGTGGGTTTGGTGGCCTCCAGGCCCTGGATGGGGGGGAAGCCTGGGCGGCCAGTCAAGGCCTAGTTACTGTGTGTCAGGATGGAGACCAACTCACACCATTATGGTGGAGATGCAGATTCCTCCCCCACCTACAGAGTCTTGGGCCTTTACTTTTATATTTTTTTGTGTGTTTGTTTTTTCTTATTTTTTTTGAGACAGGATCTCGCTCTGTTGCCGGGGCTGGAGTACAGTGGCATGATCTGGAGTGGGACTGTAGGCGTGCGCCACCATACCAGGCTAATTTTTAAATTTCTTGTAGCCACGGGGTCTTGCCATGTTGCCCGAGCTTGTCTTGAACTCCTGACCTCAAGTGATGCTCCCACCTCAGCCTCCCAAAGCGCTGGGATTACAGGCGTGAACAGCCACGTCCAGCCAGTTTGCCAATTTCTAGGGTGCAGACCCTTACATCATGTCCAATGTCAAGCTCCCACTGATTAACAAGTTTACAGAACCCCTGAATATGTTGTATTCAGATCCCTGAGCCTGTGCCATGGGGAGTAATAGCATCTGCCAACGCTCACAGGCTGGAGGAACAGGAGCTTGGGGCACAGTCTGCCAGTGGCAGGGCCTACTGGGGGCGGGGCCTACTGGGGGCGGGGCCTACTGGGGCGGAGCCTACCGGAGCAAGGCCTACCTGGAGGCACGGGCAATTCAGCGACATCCACGGCTCGGCCAGCCTTGTGAGCTCGTATGGCATCTTGGTATTGCTGCAAGGGCCACAGGTGTTAGGGCTGCTTGTGGGAGGGCTCTGGGGCTGCCTGCTCGCCCCACCTCCCCCGGAACCCCCGCGGCACCTTGACGATGCGCTCGTGCATTCGAGCTTTCCGCTGGTCCCCCTTGCTCTTGGCCTGGGCTGCGGCCACCTGGTACCGCTCCATCCGCTGCTCCAGCGCCTCCAGCAGGGTCCTCGGGGGTGGGGGGACCTCTGGGCCAGACAGGGGGACAAGGTTAAGAGTCAGGGGACGGGTAGACAGTCTGGCTTCAAGCCTGCCCCCGACCCCAAAGGGTCCCACAACCTACCTGGTGTGGAGGGCGCCGTAGCGGGAGTCGGCGGCTGCGATGGTGGTGACGGTGGGTCTGGGGGCAGCTGGTCTGGGGACAGAGAGGTCCAGGCCAATGAGGGGCTTGCATGCTGCATCCCCAACAAGCTGGTCTGGCCTGAGGGTGGTCTCTGGGCCTGACCAACAGGGGTGGCAGCATCAAGGAGAACTTAGTGTATGCCTGAAACCATCCCAGAGAGTGGGCATGGCAGAGTCCTCACCGGGTGGCGGCGGCAGGCAGGAGAGGTCCACGGGCTCCCCCCGGCTCAGGGCCTCCAAGACAGCATCAAAGCTCTGGGAGAAGGAAGAGATTAGAAGAGGAGGTGCAGTTGGGGGCTGGGACCTCGTGGGGAGCCTCCGGGCCCTGGCATGGCACCGAGGACTTCTAGCTCCCTCCCTTCCGTTTGTGCCATCTTGCTTAATCCTCTTCCAACACACGTGCCCATTTCACAGAGGGGGTAAACTGAGGCTCCAAGACTTACAGCAAACTATTGCTAGGGAGTGACCAGGCTAGGATGCAAATTTGGGTCGGCCTGACCCAGCAGCCCGGGTGCTTTGCCACCGGGGCATGTGGGAAGCATCCTGCCCCATCCCTCCAGTCCTGTCCGTCAGGCTGGACGCACCTTCGCTACCCGGAAGTGTCTGGCGGCAGCAGCGGTATCTCCCTGCTGCTTGGCGTGGAGGGCAGCCAGCTTGTACTCACGCTGGCGGCTCTGCAACTGGGCCAGAGGGCCAGGGCTGCAGGGACCTGGAAGGGAGAACAGCATACAGGAAGCCTCCAGGGCCTGGGCCAAGTTCACCGTGTAAACCATTTGTTATTTATTTATTTAATGCTTTTTTCTTTTTCAGACAGAGCCTTGCTCTGTTGCCCATGCTGGGGTACAGTGGTGCAATCTCAGCTCACTGCAACTTCCGCCTCCTGGGTTCAAGCCATTCTCTTGCCTCAGCCCCCTGAGTAGCTGGGATTACAAGCACGTGCCTGGCTAATTTTTTTGTTTTTGGTAGAGACAGGGTTTCGCCATGTTGGCCAGGCTGGTCTCAAAGTCCTGACCTCAGGTGATCTGCCTGCCTCGGCCTCCCAAAGTGCTGGGATTACAGGTGTGAACCACCGCGCCCAGCCTTAACGTTTTTTTTGAGACTGAGTCTTGCTCTGTTGCCCAGACTGGAGTGCAGTGGCACAATCTCGGCTCACTGCAACCTCCGCCTCCCGATTTCTGGCTAATTTTTGTATTCTTTTTTTTTTTTTTTTTTGAGACGGAGTCTGACTCTGTTGCCCAGGCTGGAGTGCAGTGGCCGGATCTCAGCTCACTGCAAGCCCCGCCTCCCGGGTTCACGCCATTCTCCTGCCTCAGCCTCCCGAGTAGCTGGGAGTACAGGCGCCCGCCACCTCGCCCGGCTAATTTTTTTTGTATTTTTTAGTAGAGACGGGGTTTCACCATGTTAGCCAGGATGGTCTCGATCTCCTGAACTCGTGATCCGCCCGTCTCGGCCTCCCAAAGTGCTGGGATTACAAGCTTGAGCCACCGTGCCCGGCCTAATTTTTGTATTCTTAGTAGAGATGGGGTTTCACCATGTTGGCCAGGCTGGTCTCAAACTCCTGACCTCAAGTGATCCACCTGCCTCGGCCTTCCAAAGTGGTAGAATTACAGGCATGAGTTACCACACCTGGTCATAGTTAATGTTTTTATTTGTTTTTGTTTGTTTTTTTTTTGAGACGGAGTCTCGCGCTGTGTCACCCAGGCTGGAGTGCAGTGGCGCGATCTCGGCTCACTGCAAGCTCCGCCTCCCAGGTTCAGGCCATTCTCCTGCCTCAGCCTCCGAGTAGCTGGGACTACAGGCGCCCGCCACCACGCCCG
>NC_037687.1:13560205-13563059 GCF_003255815.1 Theropithecus gelada | reverse complement strand
GCCAGGATGGTCTCGATCTCCTGACCTCGTGATCCGCCCGTCTCGGCCTCCCAAAGTGCTGGGATTACAGGCTTGAGCCACCGCGCCCGGCCTGTATTTTTTTTTTTAAAGAGAGAGAGTCTTGCTCTGCTGCTCAGGAGTATAGTGGCGTAATCATACCTCACTGTAGCTTTAAACACCTGGGCTTAGGCGATCCTCCCACCTCAGCTTCCTGAGTAGCTGGGGCTACAGAGCATGCACCAGCACGCCCGGCTAATTTTTTAATTTTTTTTTTTTAGAGATGGGGTCTCACTATATTGTCCACGCTAGTCTTGAACTCCTGGGCTCAAGCGATCCTCCCACCTCAGCTTCCCGAAGTGCTGAGATTACAAGCATGTGCCACCATGCCCGACTCACTTTTTAAATAGATCCTGGGACTCACTTTTAGCAGTTGGGAATTTTGAGTCTTCTCTTATTTCCATCCACATCCCCCACAGAAATTTATGCTAACATGATATAGCTGTGTGTTTGAAAGCCTTTTTTGCCTACCCTATTGTATATTTATACAACCAAAATACATTTATGAAATGTGTTTGCAAAGTTGGGAAACTCAGTATTCAGTGCTTTTTAAACTGTGTTAGTTACAGTTTCAAATAATATGCTCGATATGTTTTCTGGGGAAGTACCTCAATATTTAAAGCTCTAAGTGCAATTCTTAGTATAAAATAACACGGTAGAATAAAGACACCACCCAGTGCCTACAAAATCTTGAAACACCCAGAAAATAGCACGCAGCATCTTTTTTTGAGACTAACAACTGGACCCATTGCTTTAAACTTAGGCTTACTTCCCTGAAAATAGGTTTGGAGGTAGAATGACACACCTTTGACATTGTATTGGTTTTATTTCCTGTGATCATAAATCTTTCAGTGTTAAAAACAATGTGTTTCTGGGTCAAATTATTGTTATAATTATTACTAGCAGGTAACTGAGCAAAACCTAAATACATCAAGCTTATTTTATTTTATTTTTTGGAGACAGGGTCTCACTCTGTCACCCAGGCTGGAGTGCAATGGTGCAATCACAGCTCACTGCAGCCTCAACCTTCCAGGCTCAAGTGATTCTCCCACCTCAGCCTCCCAAGTACCTGGGACTACAGGCATGCACCACCATGCCTGGCTAATTCTTAATTTTTTGTAGAGACACAGTTTCCTATGTTGCCCAGATGGATCTTGAACTCCTGGGTTCAAGCGATCCTCCCACCTTGGCCTCCCAGAGTGCTGGAATTATAGGTGTGAGCCACCACACCCGGCTGAGCTTTTTGGATTTGTTTGTTTTGAGATAGAGTCTCGCTCTGTCGCCCAGGCTGTAGTGCAGTGGTGCAATCTCGGTTCGTTGCAAGCTCCGCCTTCCAGGTTCACGTGATTTTCCTGCCTCAGCCTCCCGAGTAACAGGCGCCCACCACCACGCCTGACTAATTTTTTTGTATTTTTAGTAGAGACATAGTTTCACTGTGTTAGCCAGGATGGTCTCAATCTCCTGACCTCATGATCTGCCCGCCTCAGCCTCCCAAAGTGCTGGGATTACAGGTGTGAGCCACCGTGCCCAACCTGTTTGTTTGTTTGTTGAAACAGTCTTGCTCTGTCACCCACGCTGGAGTGCTGTGGTGCGAACGTGGCTCACTGCAACCCCTGCCTTCTGGGTTCAAGTGATTCTCTTGCTTCACCCACCTGAGTGGCTGGGACTATCAGCACGCGCTACCACGCCCAGCTAATTTTTGTATTTTTAGTAGAGATGAGGTCTCACCATGTTGGCCACGGCTGGTCTTGAACTCCTGGCCTCAAGTGATCCGCCTGCCTTGGTGTCCCAAAGTGCTGGGATTACAGGCTTGAGCCACCACACCCAGCCCCTGCTGAGCTATTTGATAAGTTTTTGTACACCAAGAGTAAAATTCTACCAGAAATGTACCTCTTGTTGACATAATTGGAGCTGGGTCCAATCCCTAACAATCAGCTCGTTTCTCCCTTTCATTCCTTTTCTTTTTTTTTTTTTTTTTTTTTTTTTTTTTTTTTGATACGGAGTCTTGCTCTGTCGCCCAGGCTGGAGTGCAGTGGCCGGATCTCAGCTCACTGCAAGCTCCGCCTCCCGGGTTTACGCCATTCTCCTGCCTCAGCCTCCCGAGTAGCTGGGACTACAGGCGCCCGCCACCTCGCCCGGCTAGTTTTTTGTATTTTTTAGTAGAGACGGGGTTTCACCGTGTTCGCCAGGATGGTCTCGATCTCCTGACCTCGTGATCCGCCCGTCTCGGCCTCCCAAAGTGCTGGGATTACAGGCTTGAGCCACCGCGCCCGGCCTTTTCTTTTTTTTCTTTTCCTTTTTTTAGAGATAAGATCTTACTCTGTTGCCCAGACTTGGAGTGGCACGATCATGGCTCACTGCAGCCTTGAACTCCTGGACTCAAGCGAACCTCCCACCTCAGCCTCTCGAGTAGCTGGGACTGTAGGCATGTACTACCATGCCCAGCTAATTTCTTTTTTTTTTTTTTTTTGAGACAGAGTCTTGCTCTGTTGCCCAGGCTAGAGTGCAGTGGCCGGATCTCAGCTCACTGCAAGCTCCACCTCCTGGGTTTACGCCATTCTCCTGCCTCAGCCTCCTGAGTAGCTGGGACTACAGGCACCCGCCACCTCGCCCGGCTAGTTTTTTTGTATTTTTTAGTAGAGATGGGGTTTCACCCGGTTAGCCAGGATGGTCTCGATCTCCTGACCTCGTGATCCGCCCGCCTCGGCCTCCCAAAGTGCTGGGATTACAGGCTTGAGCCACCGCGCCCGGCCCCAGCTAATTTCTTAATTTTTTTTTTTTTTTTTTTTTTTTTTTT
>NC_037687.1:13553482-13560123 GCF_003255815.1 Theropithecus gelada | reverse complement strand
TTTTTTTTTTTTTTTTTTTTTTTTTTGAGATGGAGACTCACTCTGTCGCCCAGCATGGAGTATAAGTGCCTCGATCTCGGCTCACTGCAAGCTCCGCCTCCCGGGTTCATGCCATTTTCCTGCCTCAGCCTCCTGAGTAGCTGGGACTACAGGCACCTGCCACTACACCCGGCTACTTTTTTGTATTTTCAGTAGAGACGGGATTTCACCGCATTAGCCAGGATGGTCTCGATCTCCTGACCTCGTGATCCGCCTACCTCGGCCTCCCAAAGTGCTGGGATTACAGGCGTGAGCCACCGCGCCCGGCCTAATTTCTTTATTTTTATGTAGCGATAGGTTCTTGCTATGTTGCCCAGACTGGTCTTGAACTCCTGGTCTCCCAAAGTGCTGGGATTACAGGCATAAACCACCACATCTGTACTTTTTTTTCTTTTTTAAAGTGTTGAGGCCAGGGGTGGTGGCTCACACCTGTAATCTCAGCACTTTGAGAGGTGGAGCAGGCAGATCACCTGAGGTCAGGATTACGAGACCAGCCTGAACAGCAACATGGTGAAACCCCATCTCTACTAAAAATACAAAAATTAGCTGGGCATGGTGGCAGGCGCTTGTAATCCCAGCTACTCAGGAGGCTGAGGCAGGTGAATTGAACCTGGGAGGCGGAGGTTGCAGTGAGCTGAGTTCGCACCATTGCCCTCCAGCCTGGAAATAAGAGTGAGACTCTGTCTCAAAAAAATTAAAGTATTGAGAAACCTACTTCACATCAACAAATAGATTGGAAGACACAGAATTTTGTTACTGTGATGTCTTTGTATTCTTTGAACTCCTGACAAGTTATGCCAGACTCCCATTGTGAAAAATTTTGGGTCGTTTCAGTTGACAGTTTCAGGTGACAATTCCAGTAATCCTTGAACTTTGCCAGAAACCATGGCTTGGAAACCAGCTCGGTTGCAGAAGGATTTAGTGATCCGGTGTTTGCTTTCTCAAACCTATGCCAGTATTTTGAGTTGTCTCTTTGCGTCCTGCCAGGGAAGTGTTTGGACCTGGGGCAAAGCCCCGTGTTTGTATCACGAAGAGAGGGAGGGAGGCCTTCCTTTCCTAGGGGGAGGTTAGGAAGAAAAACCTCTTAGAAGATATGTTCTAGCTTGGGCAACATGGCACCTCTACAAAAAGTACAAAAATTAGCTGGGCATGGTGGCATATGCCTGTAATCCCAGCTACTCAGGAGGCTGAGGCGGGAGGATTGCTTGAGCCCGGGAGGCAGGTTGCAGTGAACTGTGATCACGCTACTGCACTCCAGACTGGGCAATACAGTGAGACTCTGTTTCCAAAAAAAAAAAAAAAAGAGGAGATGAGGCCTGGCCTGGTGGCTCATGCCTATAATCCTCACACTTTGGGAGGCCGAGGTGGGCGGATCACGAGGTCAGGAGATCGAGACCACCCTGGCTGGCTAACATGGTGAAACCCCGTATCTACTAAAAATACAAAAAATTAGCTGGGTGTGGTGGTATGTGCCTGTAATCCCAGCTACTCAGGAGGCTGAGGCAGGAGAATTGCTTGAACCCGGGAGGCAGCGGTTGTAGTGAGCTGAGATCACACCACTGCACTTCAGCCTGGGTGACAGAGCGAAACTCCGTCTTAAAAAAAAAAAAAAAAAAGATTAGCCAAGTGTGTGTGTGGTGCATGCCTGTAGTCCCAGCTACTGGTGAAGCTGAGGGAAGATCCCTTGAGCCCAGGAGGTCGAGGCAATAGTGAGCTATGCTCACATCACTGCACTCCTGGGTGACAGAGTAAGACCTTGTCTCAAAGAATTAAAAAAGGCCAGGCACAGTGGCTCATGCCTATAATCCCAGCAAACTGGGAGGCCGAAGTGGGTGGATCACCTGAGGTCAGGAGTTTGAGACCAGCCTGGCCAACATGGTGAAACCCCATCTCTACTAAAAATACAAAATTAGCCAGGTGTGCTGGCGTATGCCTGTAATCCCAGCTACTTGGGAGGCTGAGACAGGAGAATCGCTTGAACTTGGGAGGTGGAGGTTGTAGTGAGCTGAGATCGTGCCATTGTGCTCCAGCCTGGGCAACAAGAGCAAAACTCCATCTCAAAAAAAAAAGAACTAAAAGAATTTTTAATGGTAAATGTTATACATATATATATATATATATATATATATATTTTTTTTTTTTTTGAGACGGAGTCTCGCTCTGTTGCCCAGGTTAGAGTGCAGTGGCGTGATCTCGGCTCACTGCCAGCTCCACCTCCCAGGTTCACGCCATTCTCCTGCCTCAGCCTCCCGAGTGACTGGGACTACAGATGCCTGCCACCACGCCCGGCTAATTTTTTGTATTTTTAGTAGAGATAGGATTTTACCATGTTAGCCAGGATGGTCTCAATCTCCTGACCTCGTGATCCGCCCGCCTTGGCCTCCCAAAGTGCTGGGATTACAGGCGTGAGCCACCGCGCCGGGCCTATGTTTTATCATAATATTATAATAACAACAAAAAAACTCTCTGGGTATCCATGTCTTGCTTGGGAGGTATTCATGAACTCCAGGGGCTTGAAGATTCAGGGTGTTGAACATATGTCACAATCAGTGCACAGCCTGCACCCCCCTAGAGCGGCATCCTGCCAGATGGCCCACTCGGCTCCCACATCAGCCCGGCCCTGCCCATCACCTACCTGGGGGCATCTGGGGCTTAGCCAAGCCTGGAGATGAGGCTGGGGCAGTGGGAGAAGGTCCCTCCAGGGTGACCCTGGGCTCCGGGGCTGACGCGATTCCAGGGGCTGGCTGGGTGGGTGCAGGGCTGCAGCTAGGTGTGGATGCTGGGCCTTTTCCTATGGCCACTGGCGGAGGGATGTCCGCTTCGTCAATGGCATTGCCCTTCCGGACAGAGGCCAGCAGGTTTTCCAGTGTCTGCGATAAGGCGTGAGTATTGGTTTGGGAGAAGCCAAGAGCTTGGTGCGGGACATCGGGGTGCGGGGGTCCCTGTACCCTGCCCTCTGCCCACTTACTTTAAGCCCCCGGTCATAGCGCCGCATCTTGGCGCTGTCTCCAGCTTGCCTGGCGCTTTCAATTGCTGTCCGATAGAGCGCCAGCCTCTCCTGCAAGGTGGCCTCCAGCCCCGGTTGGGGGGCCTCAGGCTTTGGCTGTGGGAGGGCAGGGGCACAGTGTGGGTGCTGACCCCACCTGGGATGCCCCTGTCAGCCCCTTCTGCAGTAACAGTCAGCCACATGTCATTCCTGGACCAGCCTCCCCTGCTCCAGTGAGGCAAAAATCATGGTCCCCATCTCCCAGTGGAGGAAATGGGGTTTCAGAAGCATCATGTGACCCGCCTGATGTCAGTCACGTGGCTGTGAAGGACAAGGGTGGGCCGGGCGCGGTGGCTCACACCTGTAATCCCAGCACTTTGGGAGGCCAAGGCAGGAGGATCACTTGAGGTCGGGACCAGCCTGGCCAACATGGAGAAACCCCATCTCTACCAAAAAATACAAAAATTAGCCAGGTGTGGTGGCGCACACCTGTAATCCCAGCTCCTGGGGAGGCAGAGGTGGGAGGATTGCTTGAACCCGGGAGGCAGAGGTTGTAGTGAGCTGAGATGGCACCACTGCACTCCAGCCTGGGTGGCACAGCAAGACTCCATCTCATAAAAAAAGGGTAGGCCTTGAACCCCGGACTGTCTGTTGGCTTGTGGTTCAAGGGAGTGGGGTCATCCGAACTGTACCTGGGCCACAGGAGGTGGCGTCTCTGAAGCCTTCTGCTCCTCTCCAAGGACCTCATTTAGCTCCGCCTGCAGGGACACATGGCCGGGAGCAGGACGTGAGGGCATGCTGCATGGGGGCAATGGGATAAGAGCTCCCACCCTGCCCTTAGTGCTCACCAGCAGGTCATCATCGGCCTCCAAGTCATCCTCATCCGTGCCCTCCTCCTCATCCTCATCCGGGTCCTTCATGCACAGGCTGGCCATCTTCTCAATGGCCTCCATCGGCAGGGGACCTGGTGGTAGGGGGATGCCCCAGGTGGGCCAGGGTCGTACACCAAGAGCCCCCGTTTCCCATCTCGGACACGTTAGGTGCCCACCTCTTGTTGACTTCCCCATTTCATCTCTTCCTTATTCAGCCTCAGGTCTGGGGCCTGGCTATCTGAATTCAAAACCCAGCTCTGCAGACTGGGCACAGTGGCTCATCACGCTTGTAATCCCAGTACTTTGGGAGGCCGAGGCAGAAGGAACACTTGAGGTCAGGAATTCGAGACCAGCCTGGCCAACATGGTGAAACCCCGTCTCTACTAAAAATACAAAAATTAGCTGAGCGTGGTGGCGCGTAATCCCAGCTGCTGGAGAGGCTGAGGCAGGAGAATCACTTAAATCCAGGAGGCAGAGGTTGCAGTGAGCTGAGATTGCGCCGCTGCGCTGCAGCCTGGGCAACACAGCGAGGGTTTGTCTCAAAACACACACACACACAACAAAAAAACAACAAACCCAGCTCTGCAACTTTCTCTCTGTGAGACCTTGGGCAAGTGGGGTCACCTCTCTGGGCCTCAGTTTCTCCCTCTGTGACATGGGGATAACAACAGTTTCTCCTTCATAGGTAGGTTGGAGCACAGAAGGTCAATGAAGCTCTTAGAACAGTATATTGCCAGTATCTTGTTATTAGTTATGTTACATTCTGTAAAGCTGCCTTGAAGACTCAATTAATGACTATAGGACTATTGTTCCTAGGGGAAATTTAAGCTTAGGTTCCTGTGAGCCTCCAGTCATAACCTTTTTTGGAGACAGGATCTTGCTTTGTCACCCAGGCTGGAGTGCAGTGGCCCAATCAGAGCTCACTGCAGCCTCAAACTCTTGGTCTCAAGTGATCTTCCTGCCTCAACCTCCCAAGTAGTTGGGACTACAGGCATGCGCCACCACACCAAGCTCTGGTCACAAAATTTTAATCAACTGCTTGCTCCATGTGCGTTTCTGTTTGAAGATACCTTACCGAATAGATATTGTTCATTCATTAACTTTGAATTCACAGCCAACAGCACAGCAATTAATGCCTGAATGAAGCTTCTCTGTTTTTTTGGAGACAGGATCTTGCTCTGTTGCCGAGGCTGGAGTGCAGTGGCGCGATCTCCGCTCACTGCAACCGCTGCCTCCTGGATTCAAGCGATTCTCATGCCTTAGCCTCCCGAGTAGCTGGGATTACAGGCGTTCACCACCAGGCTCGGCGAATTTTTGTATTTTTAGTAAAGATGGCGTTTCACCAGGTTGGCCAGGCTGCTCTCAAACTCCTGGCTCCAAGTGATCTGCCCACCTTGGCCTCCCAGAGTGCTGGGATTATAGGCGTGAGCCACTGCGCCTGGCTGACATGAGCTTATTGTGTGTGAGGGGGCCCTGGGTGAAATACGGACTCTAGAAGATTAACTCCTATAACATGGTTATTATTCCAATTTTACAGATGGTAAAACTGAGGCCAAAGCACATGATGTGACTCATCAAGTCACAGAGCCAGTAAGTGGCAGAGCTCAGATTCCAACTCTCAGTCTGGGTCCAGAGTTGGTCTTGACCCTCTTACCCAGACCATCGGCTCCCAGGTCTTCTCTGTCGTCTTTCCCCTACCCAGTGCCCCCAGTTCTGCACCCAAACCACTTGCAGGATATCAGAAAATGTTCTGAGGGCGTGTTAACCATCTTACCTTTGCCTTTGAGCTTCTCCAGAGCTGGGGGCTGGCCCCCGACCAAAGCCAAGAACTCGGCCTCCAGTTCTTCATCGTTAACTCTGTCCTCAGGGATCATCAGGCCATCTGGGGAGAGGTCAACCAGCAGGCCCAGCTAGGGGGACAGCAAGGGTTCAGTCAGACCTTTGGTTCACCACATGGCTAGAGGCAGTCATGATGGCCGGAGAGTCCCCTTGGGAGGAAGGAAACAAGGTCTCCCAGGGAAAGCTGTTTACCTGGGGAGTGTCAGGAGACTGGAACAAGCCCAGAACAGGTGTTATAAGACAAGCCAGGCCCTCTGGCACAGTTCAACCTGGGGCAAAGGGCAAGAGACCCAGCTCTCTGATCTGAATCTACACTTATGATGTGCTGCTGGGCCAAGTTCAGTGGAAAAAGCAGGCCTCTGGCTGGGTGCAGTGGCTCACGCCTGCCATCCCAGCACTGTGGGAGGCCAAGGCAAGGGGATGGCTTGTGTCTGGGAGTTCCAGACCAGCCTGGGCAATACAGTGAGACCCCCATCTCTACTAAAAAAAAAAAAAACTTTCTTTTTTTTTGAGACAGAGTCTCGCCCTGTCACCCAGGCTGGAGTGCAGTCTCGGCTCACCGCAACCTCCGCCTCCCAGGTTCACGCCATTCTCCTGCCTCAGCCTCCTGAGTAGCTGGGACTACAGGCGCCCGCCACCACGCCTGGCAAATTTTTTTTTTTTTGTATTTTTAGTAGAGACAGGGTTTCACCTTGTTAGCTAGGATAGTCTCCATCTCCTGACCTCGTGATCCGCCCGCCTCGGCCTCCCAAAGTGCTGGGATTACAGGAAATTTGGCATTTTTCTACCTCTTGATTTAATTTTATTCTTTCAACAATAACTTTATGAGTCAAAACTACACAAGAAGGGGTACTTGGAGAGTCTCATTCCCATCCCTGTCCATTCTACCCTTTTACTCCCATGTC
>NC_037687.1:13537364-13550552 GCF_003255815.1 Theropithecus gelada | reverse complement strand
CCCATCTCTACTAAAAATACAAAAAATTAGCCGGGCATGGTGGCGGGCACCTCTAGTCCCAGCTACTCAGGAGGCTGAGGCAAGAAAACGGCGTGAACCTGGGAGGCAGAGCTTGCAGTGAACTGAGATCGCACCACTGTACTCTAGCCTGGGCAACAGAGCGAGATTCCATCTCAAAAAAAAAAAAAAAAAAAAAAATTAGCTGGGGGTTGTGGTGTGCCTGTGGTCCCAGCTACTCAGGAGTCTGAGGCAGGAGGATCACTTGAGCCTGGGGAGGTCAAGGCTGCAGTGAGCCATGACTGTGCTACGGCACTCCACCTGGGCAACAGAGTAAAGCCCTGTCTAAAGGAAAGGAAGAAAGAGAGATGGAGTGGGGGAGGGAGAGAGGGAGGGAGGAAGGAAGGAAGGAAGGAAAAAAGAAAGGAAGGAAGGGAAGAAAGGAGGGAGGGAGGAAAGCAGGCCCCACACTTTGCCCAAAGCAAAGCTACTCTGTACACTTGGGCTTTTCTTTCCAGCATCCTCAGCAAAGGGGCTGTGTGGGAAGGCTGGGGCTTCAAGAGCAATTAGAAGCCCTGATGGCTGCATGCAGTGGCTCACACCTGTAATCCCAGCACTTTGGGGGGCCGAGGCAGGCAAGTCACCTGAGGTCAGGAGTTCGAGACCAGCCTGGCCAACGTGGTGAAACCCCATCTCTACTAAAAATACAAAAATTAGCTGGCATGGTGGTGGCATCTGCAATCCCAGCTACTCAAGAGGCTGAGGCAGGAGAATTGCTTGAACCTGGGAGGTGGAGGTTGCAGTGAGCTGAGATCGCACCACTGAACTCCAGCCTGAGCGACAGAGCGAGACTCTGTGCCCCCCCCGCCCGACCCCCTAGAAAAGAGCAGGCTGGGCACGGTGGCTCACGCCTGTAATCCCAGCACTTTGGGAGGCTGAGGTGGGTGGATCACGAGGTCAGGAGATCAAGACCATCCTGGCTAATATGGTGAAACCCCGTCTCTACTAAAAATACAAAAAAATTAGCCGGGCGTGGTGGCAGGTGCCTGTGGTCCCAGCTACTCAGGAGGCTGAGACAGGAGAATGGTGTGAACCTGGGAGGCGGAGCTTGCAGTGAGCCGAGATCGCGCCACTGCACTCCAGCCTGGGCAACAAGAGCGAAACTCTGTCTCAAAAAAAAAAAAAAAAAAGAAAGAAAGAAAGAAAGAAAAGAAACATACAAAAATTAGCCGAGTGTGGTGGTGGGAGCCTGTAATCCTAGCTACTCCGGAGGCTGAGACAGGAGAATCGCTTGAACCCGGGAAGCGGAGGTTGCAGTGAGCCGAGATTGCGTCACTGCACTCCAGCCTGGGGCAAGAGAGCAAGACTCCGTCTCCAAAACAAATAAACAAAAAAAGAAGTCCTAACCACAATGCAAGTTTGCCATGCAGACCCGTCTTCCTATCTTGGTTAATGACCAATCATGATGTGACAACATTGTGTTTAACCATATGAAATTGCCTTTCCTGTAGGTAAAAAATGGCCAAATGTTGGCAGTTATGTATGGCTCCACCAACTAGTAATAATGATAATAGTGACATTTATTGAGTGCTGTGTTCTAGCACTTTCCATAAACTATCTCAATGACTCTTTACAACTGTCCTGTAATGTAGGGTCTCTTGGAGGTCTCAATTTTTTATTATTTATTTATTTATTTTGAGAAGGAGTCTCGCTCTGTCACCCAGTCTGGAATGCAGTGGTGCGATCTCGGCTCACTGCAACCTCCGCCTCCCAGTTCAAGCGATTCTCCCACCTCAGCCTCCCGAGTAGCTGGGATTACAGGTGCCCACCACCATGCCCAGCTAATTTTTGTATTTTTAATAGAGATGGGGTTTCGCCATGGCCTCCCAAAGTGCTGGGATTACAGGTGTGAGACACTGCACCCTGCTTCCATTTTTAATTTTTAATTTTTATTTTAGAGAAAGAGTCTTGTTCTATCACCCAGGCTGGGGCAGAAGTAGTGCGATCATAGCTCACTGCAGTCTTGAACTCCTAGGCTCAAGCAATCTTCCCTTCTTAGCCTCCCAAATAGCTAGGACTACAGGCACATGCCACCATGCCCAGTTAGTCTTTTTATTTTTTGTTGAGACGGGGGTCTCGCTTTTGCCCAGGCTGGTCTCAAACTCTGGCCTCAAATGACTCTCCCGCCTCTGCCTCCATCTCCTGAAGTGCTGGGATTATAGAGGTCTCCATTTTACAGATGAGAAAGCTGAGGCTCAGAGCTGTAAAGTCAAATGTCCAATGTACAGAGGCCAGGAGGGAACTTCAGGTCAGCCAGACTCTAATATCTGAACACCAAGCTATGTCCTGGGCTCCTTCCATGAAAACAGAAAAATCAAACTATCTGGTGCCTGGGGCAGAGGAGTTGGGAGAGGGAGAAGGGGCCCAGCCACAGTGCCATAAGTGCCATAAGCTTACGGCTGCGGCCCTGGATTTGTGCTTAGCTCTGGCCAAGCTGTTAATCCCTATGACCTTGGGCAGATGTCTTCACGTCTCTGAGTCTCAAAGTCCTCATCTGTACAATGGAATAGAGTCTGGCATGGCCCGACTGATGCAAGGGTTTGATGTGTCAAGTCCGAGGACTGCCCCTCCCCGACTGGAGCAGCTGTGGCAACAGGTGGCCCCGAACCTGGGGCAGGGCCCCAGGAGCTGGGGAGCCAAGGCCAGTAGACCACACTTGAGTGGGGTTGGGGCCTCACCTGGAGGGGGGGGCGGGGACCGGGGTTTACCTGGGGGGCGGAGATCGGGCCTCCCTGGGGGGTGGGGCCCTTCCCTGAGTGTGTGACCGGGGTGGGGAGGGATCCCCAGGTCGCGCCGTGGGGCGCAGACTCACCTGGCGGGCGGCCGCGGCGCCTCTGCCCGGGGGTCCCGGGGGTCCTTTCCTCTTGTGCATCTTCCAGGCTGGATGCCCGAACCACCTGCCCCCAAGCCCGGCCTTGCCCTGCCTCCTTCCCCGGGCCCTGTCGCCGCGCACGCGCCCTTCCTGAGTCCTGCAACCCTCGTCGGCGCTCCGCGGCCGTCGATCCCGAGCCCTCGCCTCCCTGCTTGGCCGCCCCACTTCCGCCTCGGGCCTCGGGCGCCGCTGCACCGGAGCGCGGCCACTGGACTCGCCGGGTCCGCCGAGCCGAAACTACAACTCCCGGCAGGCAGTGCGCGGGCGCGCATGCGCTTCGCAGGGCGGTGCTCACTGTCGCGGGCTGCGTGGGCGGTGCTTTGCGTCGCGCATGCGCGGGGCGGGGCCTCGCGAGGCGCGGGAAAGAGGCAGAGCGAGCGCAGGTGGGAGGGGCGGCGACCTGTGTGAGGTTCACAGCGTCCCTCAGTCACCGATAGGCTCCGGCTTCACGTGGGCGGAAGGACTCACTGTGAGGACTCACTGTGGAGTTCTCACTTTTCGGTGGTCGACTTAGTGTTAGTGTGGGGCTTGTCACCGGGAGCGGGGTCCACAGCGCCCACCCTCAGGCCTTTCCATCCTTCAGCTCTCGACTCGAGGCCTCCAGGCTTCTGTGAGGGCCAATTTGGCCATTCATTTTTTCCAAAAAGAGTAAACGCTGATAATTCAACCGACTTATTCCCAACGGATCCAGGCAGAGTTCGTTTCTGATAAGGACAGAGGGTCCTCAGCGACTTCTGCGGCCCAGGTCCGTTTTGGCTTGCCTGGCCCCCAAGGCTGGGAGAAACCGGCCTGTGACAGCTCTTGCCCCTCCAAGGACGCAGCTGTCCCCTTTAAAATGGCACGATCTTGGCTCACTGCAACCTCTGCCTCCTGGGTTCAAGCGATCCTCGTGCCACAACCTCCTGAGTAGCTGGGATTACGGGTGTGTGCCACCATGCCTGGCTAATTTTTTTTTTTTTTTTTTTTTTTTGAGACGGAGTCTTGCTCTGTCGCCCAGGCTGGAGTGTAGTGGAGTGATCTCGGCTCACTGCAAGCTCTGCCTCCTGGGTTCAAGGAATTCTACTGTCTCAGCCATCCTAGTAGCTGGGATTACAGGTGTGTGCCACCACGCCCAGCTATTTTTTGTACTTTTAGTAGAGACGGACGGGGTTTCACCGTATTGGTCAGGCTGGTCTGGAACTCCTGACCTCAAGTGATCCGCCCACCTCAGCCTCCTAAAGTGCTGAGATTACAGGCGCGAGCCACCGCGCCCAGCCTAATTTTTGTATTTTTAGTAGAGAGGGGGTTTCACCATATTGGCTGGGCTGGTCTCCAAAGGCCCCAGAGGCCCCTGGAGAGTCCTCAAGTGTCCTTGGAAGGGCCCCCAGATACCCTAGTCGGGAGGGAGGGTTCACACAGGCTGTTTCATCCCAGGGACCAGAGTGTAGGTCCCCGGGGCTTCCCATAAGGACCCCCGAGGTCCCATTTGTCTTTCAGGTCCTGGGCATAAGATCTTTAGTTTGGAGGAGGTTTGAATTCCTACCTGGCCATGGTCCAAAGTAGCTGTGACTCTGTGTCCCACGCTGTGTCCTGATGGGAGCCATCTGACCCCTGGGGCAGCCACATGGGCCGAGGTGGAGGCGGGGGTAACCTCTGCTCTCAGCCAAAGCCACTGGATATAAACAGAGACAGGGACTGCTTATAATGATGAGAGATTTTGCTTGTTTTCAGATTTCTCAAGGGGAAGATAAAATGACAAAGAGGAAGAAGCTGCGGACCTCAGGTATGTTCATTCAAATGAACACTTCTTGATTTCTACTTCTGCTCGTGGGAAGAATGTGGGCTTGTTTATTGCAGATTTAGCTAACACGACTGCCCCAACCTCCTTAAAAGAAAATAAGGATTGGCCAGGTGCAGTGCTCGTGCCTGTAATCCCAGCATTTTGGGAGGCCAAGCGGGCAGATCACAAGGTCAGGAGTTGGAGACCAGCCTGACCAACATGGTGAAACCCCATCTCTACTGATAATACAAAAATTAGCCAGGTGTTGTGGCACGTGCCTGTAGTCCCACCTACTCGGGAGGCTAAGGCAGGAGAATCACTTGAACCTGGGAGTCCGATGTTGCAGTGAGCTGAGATGGTGCCAGTGCACTCCAGCCTGGGCAACGGAGCAAGACTCTGTCTCAAAAAAAAAAAAAAGAAGAAAAGAAGAAAAGGATTTAATTCAAATAGAAGGCCGGGTGTGGTGGCTCACACCTGTAATTCCAGCACTTTGGGAGGCCGAGGTGGGCAGATCGCTTGAGTCCAGGAGTTCGAGACCAGCCTGGGCAACATAGCGAGATCCTGTCTCTACAATGTAAAGTAAGGAAATTAGCTGGTTGTGGTGGTGGCAGGCATCTGTAGTCCCAGCTACTCAGGAGGCTGAGGCAGGAAGATTGCTCGAACTGGGAGGTGGAGGTTGCGGAGAGTCAAGATCGCACCACTGCACTCCAGCCTGACTGGTAAGAGTGAGGCCCTGTCTCAAAAAAGAAGGAAAGAAAGAAAAATAGAAATAATGGAGAGGGCATACAGGAAAAGTAAAAGTGAAAGTTTTCTAGAGCTTCTGCAAGCCTCTGGTGGGGTCCCACAGCTTAGAGAAGGCCTCCCCAGGCTTCAGGGCAGCAGGACAGCCTCCCTGTGGAACCAGTCCTAGAGATGACCCCTGGAATAACGCTTGATGTACTACAAGGCTACTTGGTATGTGGCTGAGTGTTTTACTCTGGGGCCCAAAACCTGGGTTCATCCCAGTTCTGCTCACTGTGTGGTGGTGGATGATTTCCTCTGTGCCTCAGTTTCCCCTTTTGTAAATTGGGGATAATAAAAGCCACCACCCTTTCCTTTAGAGCAGTGTTTATCAACTAGGTGACAGGAAGGGATTTTGACCCCCAGGGGATAGTTGGCAATGTTTGGAGACTTTTTTGTTTTGGAGACCAAGTCTGACTCTTGTCCAGGCTGGAGTGCAGTGGCGAGATCTTGGCTCACTGCAGCCTCCACCTCCCGGGTTCAAGTGATTCTGCAGCCTCAGCCTCCTGAGTAGCTGGGACTACAGATGTACACCACCACACCTGCCTAATTTTTGTATTTTTAGTAGAGATAGGGTTTCACAATGTTGGCCAGGCTGGTCTCAAACTCCTGACCTCGGGCGATCCGCCTGCCTCAGCCTTCTAAAGTGCTGGGATTGCAGGTGTGAGCCACTGTGCCTGTCCTAGAGCCTTCTTTTGGTTTTCATAACTGGGGAAATGATACTGACATCTAGTGGCTGGAGGCCAGGGATGCTGCTCAAATATCCTACCATGCATAGGATGCCCCCCAACCACAGAGAATGATCCAATCCCAAATGTCCTCCAAGGTGGAGAATCCTGCCCTTAGAGCTCACATGTGGGTTAGTATCTGTAAAGCACCCAGAACTGACCTAAGGCAGTACACAAATGTAGACTGCTATTAACAATTCTTCTTCCAGACTTTAGTTTTTTTCATTTTTATTTTATTTATTTATTTATTTATTTATTTTTGATACGGAGTCTTGCTCTCACCCAGGCTGGAGTGCAGTGGTGCGATCCTGGCTCATGGCAAGCTCCTCCTCCCGGGTTCACGCCATTCTCCTGCCTCAGTCTCCCGAGTAGCTGGGACTACAGGTGCCCACCACCATGCCAGGGTAACTTTTTTGTAATTTTAGTAGAGACAGGGTTTCACCGTGTTAGCCAGGATAGTCTCGATCTCCTGACCTCATGATCCGCCCGCCTTGGCCTCCCAAAGTGCTGGGGTTGCAGGCATGAGCCACCACGCCCGGTTCTTCCAGACTTTTAAAAAAAACTTTTATTTTGAAGTAATCTGGGACTTACAGAAAAGTTGCAAAAATAATTCAGAGAGTTCTGGCTATCCTTCCCCAAGCTTTCCCTAATGTTGACATCTAGCTCAGCCATAGGACAATGATCAACTATAGAACAGCATGAAAAACAGGGCAGGACTCTAACCTCAGTACACTACTTCTAGACTTTCTTTTTTCCTTTGAAATGGAGTTTCGCTCTTGTTGCCCAGACTGGAGTGCAGTGGCGCAATCTCGGCTCACTGCAACGTCCACCTCCCAAGTTCAGGTGATTCTCCTGCCTCAGCCTCCCGAGTAGCTGGGATTACAGGTGTCTGCCAGCACGCCCGGATAATTTTTGTATTTGTAGTAGAGATGGGGTTTCGCCACGTTGCCCAGGCTGGTCTCAAACTCCTGGCCTCACATGATCTGCCCGCCTCAGCCAAAGTGCTGGGCTTACTGGGGTAAGCCACCATACCCAGCTGTTTTTTTTTTCCCCTTTTTTTCGAGACAGAGTCTTGCTCTGTCGCCCAGGCTGGAGAGCAGTGGCACAATCAGAGCTCGCTGCAGCCTCGACCTCCCTAGGCTCAGCTGATCCTCCCACCTCAGCCTCCCAAATAGCTGGGACTACAGGTGTGTGCCACCATGCCTGGCTAATTTTTGTATTTTTTGGAAGAGACGAGGCCTCACTATGTTGCGCAGGGTGGTCTTGAACTTCTGGGCTCCAGCAGTCCACCTGCCTTGGCCTCCCAAAGTGCTCAGAATTACAGGTGTGAGCCACCATGCCTGGTCAGACATTTTCTGTATATATACAGATACAGTGTTGAGTTTTGTTTTTTTTTTGTTTGTTTGTTTGTTTTTTTGGAGACAGAGTCTCATTCTGTCACCCAGGCTGGAGTGCAGCGGCATGATTTTGGTTCACTGCAACCTCTGCCTCCTGGGTTCAAGTGATCCTCATGCCTCAGCCTCCTGAGTATCTGGGATTACAGGCACCCGCCACCATGTCTGGCTAATTTTTGTATTTTTAGTAGAGATGGGGTTTCACCATGTTGGCTAGGCTGCACTTGATCTCCTGACTTCATGTTATCCGCCTGCCTTGGCCTCCCAAAGATTACAGGCATGAGCCAGCATGCCTGGCCCAAATAAAGTGCTTTTATTGGAAAATAGATCATCACACTTACTGATCTGCAACCTCCATTTTTCACTTTGCAGTAGATCATGACCATGTTTACTTGTCAGTATACCTATACAATTTCATCATTTGAAAAGAAAAACACCCCAAAATAGCCAGGCATGGTGGCGTGCACCTGTACTCCAGGCTACTTGGGAGGCCGAGGTGAAAGGATTGCCTGAGACCAGGAGTTAATGACCAGCCTGAGCAACATAATGTTATCCAGTCTCAATAAATACATATTTTTAATTAACAAGGTGTGGTGGCACACACCTGTAGTCCTGGCTATTTAGGAGATTGAGGCAGGAGGATGGCTTGAGCTGAGGAGTTCCAGGCTGCAGTGAGCTGCGACTGCGCCTGCACTCTAGCCTGGGACACAGAACAAAACCCTGTCTCTTAAAAAAAAATAGAAAGAAAGATTGTTGGGCACGATGGCTCCTGCCTGTAATCTGAGCACTTTGCGAGGCCAAGGCAGGTGGATCATTTGAGGTTAGGGTTCAAGATCAACCTGGTCAACATAGTGAAACCCCATCTGTACTAAAAATACAAAAATTAGCCGGGCATGGTGGCATGTATCTGTAATCCCAGCTACTTGGGAGGCTGAGGCACGAGACTTGCTTGAGCCTGGGAGAGCTGAGATTGTGCCACTGCACTCCAGCCTGGGCGACAGAGTGAGACTCTGTTTTAAAAAAAAAAAAAAAAGGAACAAACCAAGTCAGAAAGACAAACTCCAAATATGATGTAGTAGAGTTCCATTTGCCTATCATTTTCTAATGTAAGTTAAATTTCTTCAAAATTTTGAAATGACTTTCTAATTTAGTGGCTGATGAATTTAGGGAATGGTGTTCCTGTTTTTCCCCCAAGATATGGGACAGAAGAGGAAATGATCAGCAGATTGAACATGTTTTGTGCAGAGATGAGCAACAGGCTGCTTGGAGGCATCAGAATTTCTCTGACCTTGGAGGGGGAAGCTGGGGACCGCCAGGCCCACCCACAGCAGGTCACTTGGGGCCTCTGTTGGCGGTAGACTCCCCAGCTCAGTGGACCTCAGGACTGGCCCTGGACAGCCCTTTCTCTGTATGCTGGAAGGGTGGAGAGAGGAAGAAGATTCTGGCAGGTGGTGAAAGAGGCCTTTTCCCTCCCAATGTCTTCAGTCTTTGGTGTTGAACACAAGGTTCTGCCTTATTTTTTCTTAAATTAGTCCCATGTGGACAGATCGCCGGAAGGAAAGAGAAGACTCTTCAATGCCATTGATATTTTTTTGCTTTTTATTCGGTACAAATGGCCATTCGATCAGCCAAGTGAGCAAGTGTTTGAGAATCTCAAGAAACCAAATAAACAAAGCAGCTATATTTTGTCTTTTCTGGCAGACCACAAGTTCGTGTTTCTTTTGAGACAGAGCCTTGCTCTGTCACCCAGGCTGGAGTGCAGTTATACAGTCTTGGCTCACTGCATCCTCTGCCTCCCGAGTTCAAGTGATTCTCCTGCCTCAGCCTCCTGATTATCTGGGACTACAGGTGCCCACCACCACGCCTGGCTAATTTTTTGTATTTGTAGTAGAGACAGGATTTCGCCATGTTGGCCAGGCTGGTCTCGAACTCCTGACCTCAAGCAATCCTTCCACCTCACTCTCTCAAAGTGGTGAGATCACAGGCGTGAGCCACCGTGCCTGGATGGTTAGGAATGTGTTTCTATAAGCAATGTCCATCGGAGCCTTACTTGTGGTGCTGCATCCTTTGAGGTGGGCACCAGAGGGGGCGGGGGAGGGTGAGGAGGAGATCAAAGGGTGCAGCGCACTCAGTTCCTGCCCTGGAGATCCTCCAGCTCTAGTCAGGGGATAAAGGAAAATGCTTCTCCCAGGGAGCGCTAAGCAAATACACAGCAGTGGGATAAAGTTCTAAATGGGCACTCCCAAACCGTAACTGACAGAATTACAAGCAATTGGCTGTGCGCCATGGCTTACACCTGCAATCCTAGCACTTTGGGAGGCCAAGGCAGGCAGATCAGTTGAGATCAGGAGTTCGAAACCAACGTGGCCAACATGGTGAAAACCTGTTTCTACTGAAAATACAAAAAAATTAACCAGGCATGGTGGCTTGTGCCTGTAGTCCCAGCCAATCAGGAGGGTGAGGCAGAAGAATTGCTTGAACCCAGGAGATGGAAGTTGCAGTGAGCTGAGATTGTGCCACTGTACTCCAGCCTGGTCAACAGAGCGAGAGTCCATCTCAAAAAATAAAAAATAGAAGAAGAAGAATTAGAAGCAATTACAGGAAGATCACTGTGTTTTAGTGGAGGGCAAACAGCTGAGTGAGGACTGAGGCAGACCCTAGCAATTGGCGTCGAGGAAAGAGAGACTCATTCAGTAGGTTTACTTCAGGGTGTGTGAGTGTGTAGTGCAGAGCTGAGGCTGCAAAGAGTCCACCTGGGGTTTGGATAGTGTTTTTTTTTTTTTGAGGCGGAGTTTTACTCTTGTTGCCCAGGCTAGAGTGCAGTGACGTGATACTGGCTCACCACAACCTCCGCCTTGCGGGTTCAAGTGATTCTCCTGCCTCAGCCTCCCAAGTAGCTGAGATTACAGGCATGAGCCACCATGCCTGGCTTATTTTGTATTTTTAGTAGAGATGGGGTTTCTCCATGTTGGTCAATCTGGTCTTGAACTCCCAACCTCAGATGATCCACCCACCTCAGCCTCCCAAAGTGCTGGGATTACAGGTGTGAGCCCCCGCGCCCAGCCCTGGATAGTGTTATTCTTCAGTTTTTTTTTTTAGAGACAGGATCTAGCTCTGTTGCTGAGGCCAGAATCCAGTGGCACAATCACGGCTCGCTGCAGCCTCAACCTCCAGGGCTCAAGCAATCCTCCTGCCTCAGCCTCCCGAGTAGCTGAGACTACAGGTGCATGCCACCACCCTCAGCTAATTTTTAAATGTTTTTAGAGGTGGGATCTCACTGTGTTACCCAAGTGAGATCCTGGACTCAAGCAATCCTACCCCCTCAGCCTCCTGAGTAGCTGGGACTGCAGGCATGCACCACCACACCTGGCTGTTGGTTTGTCTTTTTGTTGTCTGTGCCTTGGTAGAAATCTACTACATAGTAGGCATTCAGTAAATGTTCAAGTATTCTTAAGTGTGCTGGTTCTGGAATTGGATGGGGTGCCAGCCTTGGTTCCTTGGCCTCCGTGTGCCTCAATGTTTACACCTCTCTGGGAACTTGGGGCCCTTGGGTGTCAATTCTTACATCTTTCCTTTTAATTTAATTTAATTATTAATTTATTTTTTTGAGATGGAGTCTCACTCCCTTTCCCAGGCTGGAGTGCAGTGGCGCCATCTTGGCTCATTGCAACCGCAGCCCCCTAGCTACAAGCGATTCTCCTGCCTCAGCCTCCCAAGTAGGTGGGATTACAGGTGCCCACCACCATGCCCAGATAACTTTTATATTTTTAGTAGAGATAGGGTTTTGCCATATTGCCCTTTTTATTTATTTTAATTTAATTGTCTTTTTTTTTTTTTTTTTTTGAGACGGAGTCTCGCTCTGTCGCCCAGGCTGGAGTGCAGTGGCCGGATCTCAGCTCACTGCAAGCTCCGCCTCCCAGGTTTACGCCATTCTCCTGCCTCAGCCTCCGGAGTAGCTGGGACTACAGGCGCCCGCAACCTCGCCTGGCTAGTTTTTTGTATTTTTTAGTAGACGGGGTTTCACCGTGTTAGCCAAGATGGTCTTGATCTCCTGACCTCGTGATCCGCCCGTCTTGGCCTCCCAAAGTGCTGGGATTACAGGCTTGAGCCACCGCGCCTGGCCCCTAATTGTCTTTTTGAGACAGGCTCTAGTTCTGTTGCCCAGGCTGGAGTGCAGTGGCGCAGTCTAGACTCACTGCAATCTCTTCCTCCGGGCTCAAGTCATCCTCCCGCTTCAGCCTCTCAAGTACGTGGGACTACAGGTGTGCGCCACCATGTCTGGCTAGTTTTCATATTTTAGACAGTGTTTCGCCATGTTGCCCAGGCTGGTCTTGAACTGCTGAGCTCAAGCAATCCACCTGCCTCGGCTTCCCAAAGTCCTGGGATTACAGGCTGTGAGAAAGGCTGATATTTTAATCATGGACAAAGATAATATTGAATTGCTCAATGTTACTTCTGTAAGGCAGGCATAACAGCAGCACCCTGCCTTGAGCTTTTATCTTAACACACACAAGTTCTTAGGACGGCATCTGGTGTGGAACTCACTAGAGTCAACCCTTATCATTTGTGCACTGAATACATGATTAGGTGGGGCCAGGTTTGGGGAAGTCTTACAAGCCAGCCACTATTGAAAGCTTCGATGTAAGTGAGTTTTCTTAATTCAAAAAATAGATGCTGGCCAGGCAAAGTCGTTCATGGCCGTAATTCCAGCACTTTGGGAGGCTGAGACAGAGGTCGCGAACTCTGAGTGCCAGAGTTCGCAACCAGCCTGGGCAACATAGTGAGACCCTGTGTCTATAAAACAAAAACAAAAAAAGACTTAGCCAGGCATGGTGGCACACACCTGTTTTCCCAGCTACTCAAGGGGCCTGAGGCGGGAGGATGGCTTGAGCCCAGGAGGTCAAGACTGCAGTGATCCACAGTTGTACCACTTCACTCCAGCCTGGGAGACAAAGCCAGACCCTGTCTCAAAAAAAGAAAAAAAAAATATATATGTAGCATATATAATACATAAATACATATATAAATATATATGTATAAATATATATATTTACATATTTGGCTGAGGCTGAATCCTGAGGTGGCATGGCTTGGCTTTAGATCACATGGAACAACCTGGCAATATAGTGGGATATATAATACATACTGTATGTATTTAATAAATATATAATATACATCATATGTAAATATGTAAGTACATAACTTTATAATATATTGATATAGTAGAAATATATAAGGCCGGGTGCGGTGGCTCAAGCCTGTAATCCCAGCACTTTGGGAGGCCGAGACGGGCGGATCACAAGGTCAGGAGATCGAGACCATCCTGGCTAACACGGCGAAACCCCGTCTCTATTAAAAACACAAGGCCGGGCGCGGTGGCTCAAGCCTGTAATCCCAGCACTTTGGGAGGCCGAGGCGGGTGGATCACGAGGTCAGGAGATCGAGACCATCCTGGCTAACATGGTGAAACCCCGTCTCTACTAAAAATACAAAAAACTAGCCGGGCGTGGTGGCAGGCGCCTGTAGTCCCAGCTACTCGGAGGCTGAGGCAGGAGAATGGCGTGAACCTGGGAGGCGGAGCTTGCAGTGAGCCGAGAT
>NC_037687.1:13506727-13536965 GCF_003255815.1 Theropithecus gelada | reverse complement strand
TAGCCGGGCGAGGTGGCGGCGCCTGTAGTCCCAGCTACTCGGGAGGCTGAGGCAGGAGAATGGCGGGAACCCGGGAGGCGGAGCTTGCAGTGAGCTGAGATCCGGCCACTGCACTCCAGCCTGGGCGACAGAGCAAGACTCCGTCTCAAAAAAAAAAAAAAAAAGAAATATATAATTTAATATATATTTATAATTATATGTAATATGTAAACATAATATATTTTATATGTATGTATATGTTAAATTTGAATCCATATGTATTCTTATATATAATATATAATACATACTAATTTTTTTTTGAGACAGTCTCACTCTGTCACCCAGGCTGGAGTGCAGTAGTGCAATCTCAGCTCACTGCAACTTCTGCCTCCCGGGTTCAAGTGATTCTCCTGCCTCAGCCTCCCAAGTAGCTGGGACTATAGGTGGGTGCCACCATGCCTGGCTAATTTTTGTATTTTCAGTAGAGATGGGGTTTTGCCTTGTTGGCCAGGCTGGTCTTGAACTCCTGACCTTAGGTGATCCACTCGCCTCAGCCTCCCAAAGTGCTGGGATTATAGGCATGAGCCACCGTGCTATGTATACAAAGATGTCAGTAAGCATCTTTAGCCTCTTAAATGCCGGAAGAAGACACATCGCAATTGCTTTCAGTGATGGGGAAGTTAGTGCAGAAATGCAAGGGCCCAGGACGTGGCCAAAGCATCACCTCTTCAGCACCCGCTGACTGTGAGTCCCAGTTTTCCCAGGATGGCTATTTCACAGATGTCTCAGCACACTAGAGTAGTACATAATTTAGTCTTGTCTGCACTTGGTGGTGTGCATTTATCCAAACATGTCCTAAGTATTTATTGAGCACCAACAGTGTACAGGATGCTCTTACAGGCACTTGGGACCCCGCAGAAAGTGAGATGGATTCGGCCCCTTCTCACGTGCAGCCTAGTTGTAGTGGGGGAGACGGGAGATGACCCAGGACATTGATACTTGCAGAAAAGCTGAGAAGGGAAGAAGTCAGGCTCATGAAAGGGGATGTTTGGTAGAGAAGACAGGAATGACCCCTCTGCAGAGTTGTTTGAGCTGGGACCCACTACACAGCCCTTACCACTTCCCCAGAGAGAGAGTCGGCCAGGCCAGGTTCTTCTGTGTGATCTGGAGCCAGGCCAGGCCACCTCCTGATTCAGCCTCAGCTCCGGCCAGTCCATAGGTAAAAAGCCTTTGAATCTCATGGCCACATAAGCTCATAAGTCCCACCTTTGATAGGGGTTCCAGTCCATCTCTCGCTCACCAGGTGAGCATCAGAGCGGGGGTTTCATGCCCTTGGAACGAGCCTGCTTTCTTTCAAGACAGCAGTGGCCTTGCTGTGTTCAGTTGTCAGCCATGGCAGTGGCTGTATCCCCCACCCCTTCATCTTCCTCTATCTCTAAAACAGGAGACGGACTCTGTCCTCCAAAACCCCTAAAGACCCCAAGGCTAGGAGACTCTGATGGGGACCCCCAGAGTTCCATGTTGGGCTGTTTACATCACCTTGAGGAGCCAGAGAGTAAACTGGGACCTGTTCCCTCTACACAGCAGCACGGGGAGGAACCAGGAAAGGCGGTCTGCAGGTAGGTGGCTGTGAGCATTCCAGCAGGTCTCCCCACTGACAGTCCACATAGCACAGCAGCTCAGCAGACAGCAATGCTTTGGGAAGTAGACCCACAACCTATCCAGTGCTGTGACACACTCCTTCCCAGAGCTCAGGGCCATCGGATCTTACTTCTCCTAGCATTCCTCGCTGGTAAGAAGGGTTGATGTTTTGGCTAGGCATGGTGGCTAATGCCTGTAATCCCAGCACTTTGGGAGGCCTAGCAGGGAGGATCACTTGAGGTCATGAGTTTGAGACCAGCCTGGCCAACATTGCAAAACCCTGTCTCTACTAAAAATACAAAAATTAGCCAGGTGTGGTGACACACCTGTAATCCCAGATACTCGGGAGGCTGAGGCAAGAGAATCGACTGAACCCAGGAGGCAGAGGTTGCAGTGAGCAGAGATCATGCCACTACACTCTAGTCTGGGCAACAGAGCGAGACTCCATCTAAAAAATAAAAGAAAAAAAGAAATTTTGGCCGGGCGCGGTGGCTCAAGCCTGTAATCCCAGCACTTTGGGAGGCCGAGATGGGCGGATCACGAGGTCAGGAGATCGAGACCATCCTGGCTAACACGGTGAAACCCCGTCTCTACTAAAAATACAAAAACTAGCCGGGCGAGGTGGCAGGCGCCTGTAGTCCCAGCTACTCGGGAGGCTGAGGCCGGAGAATGGCGTGAACCCAGGAGGCGGAGCTTGCAGTGAGCTGAGATCCGGCCACTGCACTCCAGCCTGGGCTACAGAGCGAGACTCCGTCTCAAAAAAAAAAAAAAAAAAAAAAAAAAGAAATTTTAACTGTGGACAAAGATAACGCTGAATTTTTCAAGGTTACAGAACTTATATTCTATAACTCATATTCTGTCTGCTGGTCAAACCCATCCGTCTTCCACATTCCTCCTCCTTAATCAAGAAGGGAACAAAGGAATTGTTGTTATGTGAGCTAATGACCAATAAAAAAGAAAAGCAATCAGGGCTGGGCGCAGTGGCTCATGCCTGTAATCCCAGCACTTCGGGAGGCCAAGGCAAGAGGATTGCTTGAACCCAGGAGTTTGAGAGGAGTCTGTGTAACATAATGAGGATGACCCCATATCTACAAGAAATAAAATAATTAGCCAAAACAAAATGATATATATATCCTTATGGATGTGTGTATGTATTTGAGACAGGGTCTTGCTCTGTCACCTAGGCTGGAGTGCAGTGGTACAATCTTGGCTCACTGCAACCTCCACCTCCTGGGTTCAAGCGATTCTCCTGCCTCAGCCTCCCAAGTAGCTGGGATAAAAGGCGCCCGCCACCACACTCAGCTAATTTTTGTATTTTTACTAGAGATGGGGTTTCACCATGTTGGCCAGGCTGGTCTTGAGCTCCTGACTTAAGGTGATCTGCCTGCCTCAGCCTCCCAAAGTGCTGGGATTACAGGTATGAACCACTGCGCCTGGCCCTTATTTATTTAAGTATAACCCTAAGTTTCACTAGTTTTTAAAGACACTATGTTTCTTGCATCTACAATTTCCTATTCCCTAGAATGTGTCTTGTGAGAGCTGGAGTGTCCGTCCAAATGAGAATATCCCTATTCCCAGTTCAGAAGGCAGTTCCTGGCATTATAAGTGTGACAAAGTCACCTGTTGAGGCAGTGTATTCTCCAAGTGGGACTCTGCACCCTCCTTGCCCGTTAAATGTTCTCAGGTCACTGCTTCTCCATCCCCATCCCACTCTTTTAAAGCAGGTTTTCCAGGGCCTTCCATCTAGCAGCCTTTTTTTTTTTTTTTTTTTTTTTTTTTGAGACAGGGTCCTGCTCTGTCACCCAGGCTGGAGTACGGTGATGTGATCATAGCTCATTGCAGCCTGAACTCCCCTGGCTTAGATGATCCTCCCATCTCAGCCTCCCAAGTAGCTGGGACCACAGGCACACATCACCTTGTCCAGCTAATTTTTAAACTTTTTGTAGAAACAGGGTCTCACTATGTTGCTCAGGCTGGTCTCAAACTCCTGGGCATTCACCCACCTCAGCCTCCCACAGTGCTGGGATTAAAGGCATGAGCCACCGTGCCCAGCCTAGGAGACTCTTAGCACTGGTTTCCTCTTAGATTTTGTTTTGCATTTGTCTTAATATGTGAGTGACAACCTAGGAGGATTTCAGATCCCCCTCAGTTTGTTTGTTTGTTTGTTTTGACACAGAGCCTTGTTTTGTCGCCTAGGCTGGGGTGCAGTAGCACGATCTTGGCTCACTGCAACCACCACCTCCCAAATTCAAGCCATTCTGCCTCAGCCTCCCG
This sequence comes from Theropithecus gelada, assembly GCF_003255815.1. NCBI lineage: Eukaryota > Metazoa > Chordata > Mammalia > Primates > Cercopithecidae > Theropithecus > Theropithecus gelada. The sequence continues at coordinate 13,533,071 of NC_037687.1, read as the reverse complement.
AGTAGCTGGGATTACAGGCATGTGCCACCACATCCGGCTAATTTTTGTATTTTTAGTAGAGATAGGGTTTCACCATGTTCCCCAGGTTGGTCTCGAACTCCTGGCCTCAGTGATCTGCCCACCTCAGTCGCCCAAAGTGCTGGGATTACAGGCGTGAGCCACAGTACCCGGGCAGATCTTCCTCAGTTTTATCTTTTCCTACACAGCTCCCCAGATGAGGAAACAGGAGCTCCCTGCTGGCTCCTCCGTCAACCAGAGAAGGAGCCAGCTCCCCTTCCTCCTTCCCAGGTGAGCCTGTCCTGTGGCCTCGTGGATGTAGAAGCACCGCTGCCTCCCTTAAAGTTCCGGCTCTGTGTCTCCCTTCATTGTCCCCAGTTGCTCACTCATGGTCTACAGGGGCTGGAGGGAAGATACCCAAAGGGCAAGGGTGGAGTTCTCTCAAGGCTACAAGAAAGGAGCAGGTTTGGGTTTGCTTTTTTCCTGAGACCTCATTCCTCCCTTATCTTTATTGCTGCTTTGTTCTTGTATCCGGTTTACAGAACTCAGTTGGGAGGTTTGTTCCCCAGTTTGCAAAATCCAGGAAGACAGTGGCAAGAAAAGGAGAGACAAAGAATGAGGACCTCAGGAGTGGGGCCTTTAGCCTGGTAAGGCTCTAAAATCAGCCAGGCTGAGCCCAGCGCACGTGCGGCCTCCTGGCCCAGCCTCGGCAGCCCCATTTCACCCTGGAGTTCTTTGGCAATGGTGAGGCCTGCACCTCTCTTCCACCCGCCGTTTTCAGTACATTGTGCTATGGATATATGTTGAGTATGCAACAATTCTTTTTTTTTTTTTCCTTTTTTTTCTTGAGACAGAGTTTTACTCTTGTCACCCAGGCTAGAGTGCAATGGCACCATCTTGGCTCACTGCAACCTCCGCCCCACCAGGTTCAAGCAGTTCTCCCGCCTCAGCCTCCTGAGTAGCTGGGATAACAGGCGCCTGCCACCACGCCCAGTTAATTTTTGTATTTTTAGTAGAGACGGGGTTTCACTGTGTTGGCCAGCCTGGTCTTGAACTCCCCACCTCAGGTGATCTGCCCGCCTCAGCCGCCCAAAATGCTGGGATTACAGGTGTGAGCCACCACGCCTGGCCTTACCACAATTTTTTAAAAAACAAAAAACAGTACAGAGTGAAGTTCTGGTGTTCTCTGTTCTAGCTTCCCCGAGTGGTAACACCGTGCATAACTGTAGTCCATCATCAAAACTAGGCAATTGGCCAGGTGCAGTGGCTCGTGCCTGTGATCCCAACACTTTGGGAGACTTCCCTTGGCCAGCCTGAGCAACATAGGAAGACTCTTTTTTTTTTTTTTTTTTTTTTTTTTTTTTTTGAGACGGAGTCTCGCTCTGTAGCCCAGGCTGGAGTGCAGTGGCCGGATCTCAGCTCACTGCAAGCTCCGCCTCCTGGGTTTACGCCATTCTCCTGCCTCAGCCTTCCCGAGTAGCTGGGACTACAAGCGCCCGCCACTGCGCCCGGCTAGTTTTTTGTATTTTTTAGTAGAGACGGGGTTTCACCATGTTAGCCAGGATGGTCTCGATCTCCTGACCTCGTGATCCGCCCGTCTCGGCCTCCCAAGGAAGACTCTTATCTCTACAATAATTTTTTTTTTCTTTTCTTTTTGAGATGGAGTCTTGCTTATCACCCAGGCTGGAGTGCAGTGGTGCGGATCTTGGCTCACTGCAGCCTCCACCTCCTGGATTCAAGTGATTCTCCTGCCTCACCCTCCCCAGTAGCTGGGACTATAGGTGCACACCACCACACCTGGCTTATTTTTTTTTTTTTTTTTTTTTTGAGACAGAGTCTCGCTCAGTCACCCAGGCTGGTGTGCAGTGGCCAGATCTCCGCTCACTGCAAGCTCCGCCTCCCGGGTTCACGCCATTCTCCTGCCTCAGCCTCCCGAGTAGCTGGGACTACAGGCGCCCGCCACCTCGCCCAGCTAGTTTTTTGTATTTTTTAGTAGAGACGGGGTTTCACCGGGTTAGCCAGGATGGTCTCGATCTCCTGACCTTGTGATCCGCCCGTCTCGGCCTCCCAAAGTGCTGGGATTACAGGCTTGAGCCACCGCGCCCGGCCAATTTTTGTAGTTTTATTAGACATGGGGTTTCACCCTGTTGGCCAGGCTGGTCTCGAACTCCTGACTTCAAACAATCCGCCTGCCTCGGCCTCTCAAAGTGCTGGGATTACAGGCATGAGCCACTGCATCCAGCCTACAATAATTGTTTTAAAACTTGGCCAGGTGCAGTGGCTCCCACCTGTAATCCCAGCACTTTGGGAGGCCGAGGCAGGAGGATCACTTGAACCCAGGCATTCCAGACCAGCCTGGGCAACATGGCACAACCCCATCTGTATAAAAAAACACAAAATTTATCCAGGTGTGGTGTGTACCTATAGTCCCAGCTACTTGGGAGGCTGAGGTGGGGGGCTCACCCGAACCTAGGAAGGTCAAAGCTACAGTGAGCCGTGATCACACCACTGCACTCCAGCTTGGATGAAAGAGTGAGACCCTGTCTCAAAATTATGAAAAATAAATAATAAAAATAATAATAGCGGCTGGGCAGGGTGGCTCACGCCTGTAATCCCAGCACTTTGGGAGGCTGAGGCAGGCAGATCACCTGAGGTCAGTAGTTCGAGACCAGCCTGACCAACATGGAGAAACTCTGTCTCTACTAAGTATACAAAATTAGCCAGGCATGGTGGCGCATGCCTGTAATCCCAGCTACTCAAGAGGCTGAGGCAGGAGAATCGCTTGAACCCAGGAGGTGGAGGTTGCGGTGAACCGAGATTGTGCCATTGCACTCCAGTCTGGGCAACAAGAGTGAAACTCTGTCTAAAAATAATAATAAACAGGAAATTAACATTGGTGTGGTCTGAATGCCACCTTGATTTTCATATCCCTGATCTTGTTGAGTGTCTGGTGCTGGCAGAGAGAAGAGCTTGATGGAAGGAGAGGTTTCTGTGCTTCCAGATCCCCCTCCAGTCGCTGGCCCTGGTACTGATGCCTATTTCCATGCATGATGGCCAGTGCCAACATCTGAGTCTTTGAACAGGGCAGTCACAACTATTAGATTGGTGCAAAAGTAAGTGCGGTTTTTGCCATTAATTTTTTTGTGTATGTGAGACAGAGTCTCACTCTGTCACCCAGGCTGGAGTGCAGCCCTATCTCGGCTCACTGCAACCTCTGCCTCCCGGGTTCAAACGATTCTCCTGCCTCAGCCTCCTGAGTAGCTGGGACTACAGTCACTTGCCACCATGCCTGGCTAATTTTTGTATTTGTTTAGTAGAGATGGGGTTTCACCATTTTGGCCAGGCTGATCTTGAACTCCTGACCTCAAGTGATCCGCCCACCTCGGCCTCCCGAAGTGTTGGGATTACAGGCGTGAGCCACTGCGCCTGGCCAGTGTTTGCCATTAAAAGTAATGACAAAACCCGCAATTACTTTTACACCAAACTAATAGAAAACTCTTTGGAGAACTTGGTTATCAAAGGCCCCGGGGCTGAGTCTTTTTCTGTCCACAGGAAACCCTCCCAGAGTCCAGCGCCCAGAGTCCAGGATGCCAGCCGCTAGTGGAGACCCTGGGGCTCCCCTTCCAGGAGGCCACGGAGCCGGGGGACCCAACGCAGGCAGACAGTGCCCACCCTGAGCAGAGCAGCCAGAGCCCTGTGCAGGCTGTGCCCAGCAGTGGAGATTCTCAGCCTGATGACCCTCCAGACAGGGGGACAGGGTTGTCCTCCTCACAGAGGGCCAGCCAAGACCACCTGTCAGAACAAGGGGCTGAAGACAGCAGGCCTGAGACAGATGGGGTTCCAGGTGATCGTGGCCAAAAGGAACACCTACCAAGCAGTGATTCTGAAGGGGAGAAGCCAGACAGAGGAGCCCCCAAGGAGGGAGGGGCCCAAAGGACAGCAGGGGCTGGCCTGCCTGGCGGGCCCCAGGAGGAGGGAGACAGTATCCCCTGTACCCCAGCATCAGCTCCTACCTTGGGCCCTGCTCTGGGACTGGGCCCTGCCTCTTGGTGCCTGGAACCCGGGTCTGTGGCCCAGGGCTCTCCTGACCCCCAGCAGACCCCCAGCAGGATGGGCAGGGAAGGGGAAGGGACTCATAGCAGCCTGGGATGCTCCTCCCTCGGGATGATTGTCATTGCAGACCTGAGCACAGACCCTGCTGAGCTGGAAGAGAGGGCTCTGGAGGTGGCTGGGCCCGATGGGCAGGCCAGCGCCATGTCACCTGCCTCTCCCAAGAGGAAGGCCGCTGATGGAGGCTACAGGAGGGCCCTGCCAGGCTGCACCCCACTCACTGGGGAAACCGCAGGAGAAACGGGGGAGGCAGGGCAGGATGACCAGCCCCCTGGCGATGTCCCAGTGGGCCCGACAGCCTCCCTGGCTCTGGCACCCGGGAGTGGAGAGTCCATGATGGGCGCTGGAGATTCCAACCATGCAGCCACGGACACGGGTCCATGTGTCGATCAAAAGCAGGAGCCAGGCCCTACTCCAGAGGCAGCCGAGTCAGGTGGCCAGGACCTCGAACAAGACCTTGAGGGGCTCCGTGTGTCCCCGCAAGCTTCTGTTCTGCCAGAACATAGAGAAGCAGCAGACAGCCCTCTCCAGGAGCCTGGGTCCCAGCAGGGCATAGACACCACCTCAGACCTGGCAGGGCAGCAAGACCACCTGCCTCATTCTGCGGACCAGGCCGCCTGGGCAGACTCTTCAGCTGTGGAACTCGACTTCCTGCTGGACAGCCAGATACAGGATGCCCTGGACGCTTCTGACTTCGAAGCCCCGCCTGAGCAGGTAAGAGCTGCCCCGAGTGACAGACATACCTGCCCAGGGCAGGCACCTAACCTCCACAAGCCCTCTCCTCACGTGGCACAGCGGTGGAGGGGGAGCTGGGGCTCAGGGCGTACCATTTACACAGCCAACGACTCTAGGAGTCCGAGTTGCAGCTCTATTGGATGTGGAGTCGGTGGTTTTCCAGAAAGTATAGACCTGCCTTTCGGTGGTTGTCTACATATCCAGGGATGGTGACACACAGCTGCTTTCTCAGCCGGGCCTCCCACATTGAACTGGAGTCCCCAGGAGTGACAGCCCCTGTCAGCTTCTGCTTCAGTGCCTGACCCTGGCTGTGGGGTCCCGGGGCATGTATTTAGGGCGGTGGACACAGTGGGGTGATGGAGAGAAGCTGGGCCTGGGGAGGGGGCTTCACTCCCAAGCTGCAAAAGAGCCTTTGCCCATCTCCTTAGGGTCCTCTGGGGGTCCTGATATGATTCTTTCCCAAACATACATAAGTCATTTTGTTTTTCTGCCGGAACTTGTAAGGGCTTTGCCTCCTTCAGGGATCTGCCTGCCCCACCGGCTGCCCAGATGTGGCCTCCTCTGGCTCCAGAGCTGGTGCCAGCTGTTGGCATTCGTTCTCCTGTCTGGGCAGGTGGCAGCCTTGCTTCAGCCCTGCCCCCCAGGGGAAGAGTGACCTCCCCAGCTGTTGGCACACCTGAGCCTGGGCTGAGGGCGTCACAGTCACACCCTGGGAGGCAGGCGGTTCTCTGTCCACACACTGGGTGTAGCAGCGAAGACTCTGGAAGAGTTCATGCACCTGTTGGAGGTGAGGCAGGCGGGAGGGGAGGAGGCCAGGCTGGCACCCAGGTCATGCCCCAGCTGCCGCATCCTGGAACACAGAGCCAAATTTGCCTTTCAAATGTCAGCCTCTGTTTCTTTGCTGTCCCTGTGTTGAGATGTAAAAAAAAAAACAAAACAAAACAAAAAAAATTCATGGCCAGGCACAGTGGCTCCCACCTGTAATCCCAGCACTGGGAGACCGAGGCAGGAGGATCACGCGATGTCAGGAGTTCAGGACCAGCGTGGCCAACGTGGTGAAGCCCCATCTCTACCAAAGTACAAAAATTAGCTGGGCGTTGTGGCATGTGCCTCTAATCCCAGCTACTCTGGAGGCTGAGGCAGAAGAATCACTTGAACCCGGGAGTCGGAGGTTGCAGTGAGCCAAGATCACACCACTGCACTCTAGCCTGGGTGACGGAGCAAGACTCTGTCTCAAAAAAGAAAAAATTGGCCGGGCGCGGTGGCTCAAGCCTGTAATCCCAGCACTTTGGGAGGCCGAGACGGGCAGATCAGAAGGTCAGGAGATCAAGACCATCCTGGCTAACACGGTGAAACCCCGTCTCTACTAAAAAATACAAAAAAACTAGCCGGGCGAGGTGGCGGGCTAAAATAAAATACAAAAAAACTGTAGTCCCAGCTACTCGGGAGGCTGAGGCAGGAGAATGGCGTAAACCCGGGAGGCGGAGCTTGCAGTGAGCTGAGATCTGGCCACCGCACTCCAGCCTGGGCGACAGAGCGAGACTCCGTCTCAAAAAAAAAAAAAAAAAAAGAAAAGAAAATTAGCCAGGCATGGGGATGCATGGCTGCAATCCCAGCTACTTGGGAGGCTGAGGCGGGAGAATCACTTGAGCCCGGGAGGTTGAGGTTGCAGTGAGCCGAGATTACGCTACTGCACTCCAGCGTGGGTGCTGGAGACCCTGTCTCAAAAAAAAAAAAAGATTGGTGAGTCACAGTGCAGTTCAGTGGTAGAGGCTGAACACGAGCGTGTGGGAAAGGCAGGAGTTCTGTTGCTGGGCGCAGCTGAAATTTTATGAGAGCCTCATGCCTTGCAAAATGCAAATCCCTCACTTAAGAGCCGCCTCCATTGCCTCCAGTCTGTGTTCTCGTGGGTGGTGGCTTGGAGAGAAGGCTGGGAAATGGTTAAGGTGTTTGGGGCCAGGTGCACCTAAGTGGCATCCAGCAGGTGAAGCCCCTAACCCTCCTAAATGGGCTGCCAAACTGCGAGCTTGGAAAAAGACCCTGAAATCCAGACTCGGGGGGACCCAGACGGACAGCTGGCTGGTCAGACCTGACCAGCACCAGCAGCCTTTCCCCCGCCAGGGGAGGAGGCACCGCCCTGACAGCACTGCCAAGGCCTGGGCGTGTTTGGTTTTGACACGAGGCGTTCCCTAGCAAGTCAAGGTGACCCAGGCAAGGAACACATTCCCGTGGGAAGGTTCCGGGTGGCTCCTGGCAGGAAGGCCAAGGCCCATGTCTCCCGGCATGGGCAGGGGCACGGGAAATAGCAAAGATGGATCGAGAGGGCCGTCTCAGCACCTCGTCCTGACCTCACCATGGTCACGCACTGTGCTAGAGGAGGAGACTCAGAGGTGACACAGCAGAGACAGAGCTTTCAAACCTCAAACCAAGGTCTCGTCATGGGAGGGTTTGGTGTTACTTTCTCATAGCTCCTCTGTGCTCACTCTTGGACCGATAGAGCTTCTGCAATCCGCATATGGAGTCGTTTAATTTAAATTTTAGAGACAGGGCCTTGCTCTGTTGCCCAGACTGGAGTGCAGTGGCACAATCACAGCTCACTGCAGCCTCAACCTCCCAGGCTCAAGCAGTTGATCCTCCTGCCTCATCCTCCCGAGTAGCTGGACCACAGGTGTGTGCCACCATGCCTGGCTAATTTTGGGGTTTTTTTTGTTTGTTTGTTTGTTTGTTTGTAGAGACAGGGTCTTGCCGTGTTGCCCAGGCTGGTCTGGAACACTTGGCCTCAAACGATCCTCCCACCTCATCATCCCAAAGTGCTGGGATTACAGGCGTGCCCAGCCTGGCTCATTGCCTCTTTTCTGAGGGACATTGTAAGTCACCACTTTATAATGAAGCTTGACATTTTCCATGGAAATTAAACCACCATTGATGCTTAGAAGCTTAAGCGCCTTGGAGTTACCAGGCTTTCCCCTATATTCACTGGGAGTTTTCCCCTCGTGTTAAATTTGCAAACTCCTTTCCTAACAGGATGTGTGTGGCTCATTCAGCCAAGGTAGATGACTCCACTTCACTGCAGTTGCTACCCCTTGGTGTTTTCTCTGTACCCGTAAAGATAGTGAGGGGCATGCAGGAGACTGCAGCGGTGTCAGGGCCAAAGATCATGGCACAGGGGCACCCCCACTGCCCAGATCAGCCTGTGGGAGGCCCAGGCCTAGGAGCGGACACCAGGGTTGGCTGTGGCCTTTCTCTTTCCAAGGGGAAAGGATGGGTGCAGCCCAGGCTGGTAACCCTGGGTCTACCCATCGTGGAGTTCCTCACCGTTACTGCTCTGCCTCTGCAGGAGTCCTAGCCAGCCCCAGTGTGACCTACTGTGGTCACAGTAAAGCCAAAGGCATCAGCGTGACTTCTGGGTCCCCTGTGCAGAGCTTGCTCGACTTGGGCCCCGGGCACTCACACCTTGTGTTCTCTTTCCAGTTCTTTCCTTCCGGGAACAAGCCGGGCCCTTGCTGGCCGGGCCCCAGCCCACGTGCCAATGGAGACCCTGTTGCAGTGGCCAAGGCCCAGCCGAGGTAGGTGTGGGGTGGGTGAGAAGTGGCTCCAGGACCCTCACCAGTTTTACCAAGGAGGGTGACAGACGGAGGGGACCCCAGTTCTCCCTCCCTGGGCCTCGACTTCCCCAGTCCATCAGGGGAGCTGAGCCCTGTCTTTCAAACTGTACACATTCCCTTGCTCCCCGAAAGCAGAGAGTGGGCGACAGTGACCAGTGATCGGCACCCAACCCAGTGTCTCCCTAGGAGCCCTGAGACAGTGCCCCCGGCTCTGTGGGCTGTTTCTCTCTGGGAAGAGGGGCCAAAGCTTCCTCCTGAGTCCCTGGGAAGGGGAAGGGACCCAGACAGGGCTCAGAACTGTTGGCTGAGACCATCTTGGAGCCGTTCCTAGCTCTGGCACCAGGCGGGCACTCAAGTGAGTCTAACCTGCCCTCACCCTCTCCCCTCCCTACTTGGCTCTTGCCCTAGGCGAACCACCTCCTCCCTCACGCAGGCCACCAGTTAGCCGTCCTCCAGGCTGCTGTGTGTAGGGAGGGCACCCTCTCCCCCGCACCATGCCCGTGGTCCCCGTAGTCTGTCCCCTCCTCCTGTGCCCTCCAGCAGCCCTCCTCAAAGCCAGGGCTGGGCGGCTGCCCTCTCTGTTACCTGGCACTTGAACCTGCCTCTCTGCAGAGGCGACAGCTTATCAATTATTTATGGCCAAGTTTCTGTTTCTGTCTGGTGGGGGTGGAGGAGGGTTTGGGACTCAGCTCCTGGCTGTGTATGGCCCCCACACCCTCCTCCTCCTTCTCCTGCCCTAGCAGAGGGCAGCTCTGTCCCCGCCTCCTGCCCTCACTCCCTGGGACTTGTACCTGCCGTGCCACTGGCCACCTCCCCTCTCCACACACACAACCTGCACGCGGACCAGAGGTAGTTCATCAGAGTGGCCTGCTGTGGTTTGAGTGAAGAGCCAGGAGGGTTCACATCTGAATCTCTGACGTCCCAGGGCCAATGCAGCTCCCCTCCCCGCTGCCTTGGATGTCTAGAAGCTCCCAGAGGGCCTGGGGTCTGGCTTGAGGCTAAATGACACACACAAGAAGCTAAGGCCCAGGGGCTGCCAGTCACCTCAGGGTGACCAAGGCAGGAGCAGCAGGACAGCAGTTTCCATAGTGACAGCCCTGGAGGTGCTGCCAAGCCTGGGGCATGGACGGGTTTAGGGCAAGTGGCCCCCACTTACCTGCCTGGCCCCCTGTACTGCCCATGTCCGAGAGTGGCACCTGTTCTGTGTGTGTGGGGGGGGGTTCTGTGGCTCCTTGGATCTTCCGTGATTTTTTTTTTTTTTTTTTTTTTTTTGAGACATGGTCTCACTCCCATCACCCAGGCTGGAGTGCAGTGGTGCAACCGCAGCTCACTGCAGCCTCGATCTCCTGGGCTTACGTGATTCTCCCACTTCAGCCCTCTAAGTAGCTGGGACTATGGTTACCCACCACCACACCCAGCTAATTTTGTATATTTTTTTTAGAGACGGGATTTTGCCATGTTGCCCAGACTGGTCTCGAACTCCTGGACTCAAGTGATCCACCCGCCTCAGCCTCGCAAAGTGGTGGGATTACAGGCATGAGCCACCGTGCCTGGCAGGATATTTTTTAGATAAGAGTCTTGCTCTGTTGCCTAGGCTGGTGTCCAGGATCATAGCTTACTGTAGCCTCCATCTCCCGGGCTCAAGTGATCCTCCCACTTCATCCTCCTGAGTAGCTGGGACTACAGGCGTGCATCACCACGCCTGGCTAATTTTGTATTATTTGTAGAGACGGGGACTCACTACGTTGCCAAGGCTGGTCTTGAACTCCTGGGTTCAAGCCATCCTCCCGCCTTGACCTCCCAAATCTTACATAGATATGAATGCCATCTGGGCCGGCTTTTCTTCTTTTTTTTTTTTCTTTTTTTTTTGAGACAGAGTCTCACTCTGTCACCCAGGCTGGAGTGCAGTGGCCGGATCTCGGCTCTCGGCTCACTGCAAGCTCCGCCTCCTGGGTTCACACCATTCTCCTGCCTCAGCCTCCCGAGTAGCTGGGACTACAGGCACCCGCCACCACGCTCAGCTAATTTTTTGTATTTTTAGTACAGACAGGGTTTCACCGTGTTAGCCAGGATGGTCTCCATCTCCTGACCTTGTGATCCGCCCACCTCGGCCTCCCAAAGTGCTGGGATTACAGGCGTGAGTCACCGCGCCCGGCAGGGCTGGCTTTTCTAGCACTGCCCTGGGTGCTGGGGAGACAGTGTGGGACAAAACACAGAGTTGACTGCTAGTGGGGGATTCGCGGTGTGGGGACACGAGAGACAGCAGATTAGATCATCAGATGGCAGAGTGTTGGGGAAAAAAAGGCAGCGGAGAAGGAGTTAAAATGTAAGGGGTGATCAGGGAAGCCACCACCCATCATCAGGAGGAGACATTTGGGAAAGAATGTTCCAGAATCCTGAGAGGTGCTCCAGGAATGACCAGGAGTCTAGTGTGGCTAGAGCAAGCGGGAGGGGAGAAGTGGGAGATGAGGGGAAGGCACAGGGAAAGCAGGTGGTGCACAGCTGCAGGAGGAGAGGGCTTGCCTCTGAGCCAGGTTTCCAAGTTCACAGCCCCCGGTACCTGTGGGGGGCAAACCGCAGGGGCAGGAGCTGGGGAGGCGGTGGCAGCAGCGTCCTGAGAGGGCAGGGGGAGGGTAGGGGAGAAGTGGTTGGGTTCTGGGCCTGCTGGGCAGTGGAGCCAGCTGGGTTGGCCATCAGGGTTCTGTCGTGAACAGAGGAGGACAGGCTGGACACCCGGAAAAGATGGCGCGAAGCCCGGCGGAAGCCCCTCCCACTGGAGAGCTTCTGGTAGTCCGGTGAGGTCGGGCCACTCTCAATTTCCTTCCCTGCCGGCCAGGACCTTCGTGGGGATCCAGGCCTCTGAGGCCTCCAGGATGGAGGACGCCACCAACATCGTGCGTGGCCTCATCGTTGAGCTCTCTAACCTGAAGTACGGGCTGGGCTCGGACTCACAAGGCATGGGGCCTGCGGGAGGCCGGTGGGGACTCAGAGGAGCTGGGAGGGACTGAAGTGTGAAGCCCCTGGGTGGGCAGCGAGGGTCAGGCACCCCACTGCTGCTGGGCCCTCACCGTGCCCCCCTCCCTAGTCCTTTGCAGAACACAGGCTCTGAAGAAAGGCTGGAACAGGCCCAGCCTGTGCTGCAACAGGCCCTTTCTGGTTATGTGCACGTGTGTGAGCCGTGTGTGTGCATCTGAGTCATTGGTGACCGTGTGGCTGTGAGGCGCAGCCCCCTCTGTCACCTGGTGACCACTGAGCCCCACACGCGTGCCTGTTTCCCCTGCAGCCGGCTGATCATGGGCACCCACCGGGACCTGGAAGCCTTCAAGCGCCTCAACTACCGGAAGACAAAGCCGGGAGGCAAAGCCCCCCTGCCTTACCCTTCCAAGGGGCCTGGGAATGTCCCTCGAGGGGACCCACCCTGGAGGGAACTGTAGGCCACTTTGAGGTCTGTGTTTCCTTTGCCACCCAGCCCCCATGCCTGCGGACCTCCTCCAAGATGCTCCAGGGGGTCCTAGTGGACCCTACAAACCTCCCTTCAGTTGCCCGGAAGTTGGTCTTCCATGGACAACACAAAGGAGGCCCCGAGGTCCTGGCCTCACCTGGCCAGGATCAAGGTCAGTAGCCTCCCTTGGCTTCAGAGAGGGAAACTGTGTCTCCTGCAGCCCCAGTGGCTTCAGGCGGGCCTGGGCTCCAGGAAGCCGGCCACCTCCAAGCAGGGCCCATCCTGTCCGGATTTGCAAATTTTAGGCTCCTGAGCCAAGTATGGAAGGTTCAGAATTTGTTTCTTTCCTGGAGGAGAAGAGAGCTCCCTTTGTTTTCTTTCTCCCTATTTCCATTTTATTTATTCTGGGAAGACCCGTAATAAATGATTCTGTAGAGGCCCCGTGACCTGCTGTTTGGGGCTGAGGCTTCAGTTCCTTCACCTTCCGCCCACAAACCTCTCTACCCACTTCCTCCTCCTCACCCTCTACGAGTTTACACCTCAGCTTCCCTGGGAAAGCAAGAGGGGTGCAAATCTCCAGGGGTGGGTGACTGTGTGCCCGCTTGTGTGTGCAGGCTCTTGAGCACACACACGGTTCGTAGAAGCCTAAGAGACGCCCTGGGAGATCACCCAGCTGCAGGGTGAGTCCAGTGCTCAGGTGGCCTGGCCCATCCTCCAGGAAAGCTGCCTGCGGGCCCCAGCCAGGAAGGAGGCTATCCCAGGAGGTTGTTATGGATGCAAACATGGCTGAAGTCGTGGCACTTCTCATCCCACGCAAGCCTCTCAACAGCCAGATGACAGTCCTGTTAGCAGCCACAGGGGATGCTGTCATCCCATTTACAGAAAACAATGCCTCTATGAAATCTGTCACTGAAAGGCTGACTGGACCTTCGACGTCATGAAGCACTCTGACTTCTGCACCCCAGCTCCCACGGCTCAGGCGGGGTCCTCCTCCCACCCTGCAATCTTATACCCCGGAGACCTGATGCAGGAGGGCAGGAAAGAGCAGGGCAGGTTCACACCCAGGTGAGCCCCCTGTCCACCAGGACGTGCCCTGGTGTGAGCCCAGTTCCCCGGGTCTCCAGCCCCAGCGGCTCTGCCCTAGGAAACCCTAACTCCATTCCCAGACCCTGGGAGCTGCTAGTATCCTTCTGTTTTCTTTCTCCTCCTCCCCACTTCCCCCTCCACGACCCAGCTGTCTGCAAGGACCCACCCCCATCCCTAGGGCCTCTGATTCCAGTTTAAATTGGAAAGCCAAGGGCAGAGGGGACAACAACGCTCCATTCCTCACCACCAGACCACAGGCCTCAGGGCTGGTTTGTGGACCGGGGGTAGGAATGTGGACTGCACAGTGGTGCGCTGGCTTCCTGAGCACTGCCCCCTGTTGCCTCAACAGGACAAGATCTGGAGGTGGAGGAGGCAGGCAGCCGTGTGGGGATTCCCCCACATGCATTCCCCCGGCCCTGCCAGAACGGCCCCATTTTTCTGCTCCTGCCCAAGCCCACCTAGGCCACCACCCCTGCCCAATCCCCCAGGACATGGTCCCATTCCCTGCCCCCTAATTGTTCCTCCCTTGCTCTAAACTGCCTGGCTTGTCACTGGGGCATCCATGGTGACATAACCATTCACCTTCCTTAGTGAGGAGGATGCAGGGGGCTCCATCTAGTTGTCCGTCAATTTCTTCCTCAAATGAAGCCCCCATCTCCAGTACGGAGCTGGGGGTGGGATGGGAGGAGTCCACCCATCTTGCATGTTACTGCAGGGGGTGACTGAAAGACCAAATGTCCACAGAAAGGGTCTCATGATGTCGATCTGGCTTCAAGGTGCCGGAACCCCCTCAGCTACCCCAAGGACCCACTCCTGTTTCTCTGCACAAAGCAGCTCACCCCAGTGCCCCACGGTGCTGAAACTCAAAGAAGAGGAAAGGGAGATCTAGGTACAGGACTCCCAGCAATGTTCACACTACACCTTGCCCCAAGACCAGGCCTTGTCTGTTGTTGATCCATTCATAAGCATTTATTGAGTGCTGACTGGATGCCCAGCTATGGGGAGATGGCAGATGGCACAAAGGGCAGGGTCTCCAAGGACGGGCGATTTCAGCTGTTGCCTCGCCAACCCCAGGCCATCCCCAGGGCTCACTCTCGGCCTGGGGGGAGGGTCTGGGAGTGGGAGTGGTCCTCATAGGGCGGGTCTTCCTGGAAATCCAGCTGAGCCCGGGTGCTCTTGCCCAGGTGTAGGCGGCCTCTTAGGTGGGCATGGAGGGAGAGCAGGAGGGCGAAGGCTCAGACTTCCCGGCACCTCTGAAACCTAGCGGAGGGGGGAGGGAGAGAAATGCTTAATCACAGGCCACGATGACTCAATGCTCCCCAAGTTGCCCACGGACTCGGCCTCCGGGGCTGCTGGGCCTCTGGCGCCACCCAGTGGCTGCTCCGGAGACAGCGACCCCGTGACGTCTCTGGCTCCGCCGGGCGGCCCCGCTGGGACCCAGAGCCCGAGACAAAGCGCCGGAGTTCCGATTCTGCGACCGTGGTGCCCTCTCGTGGCCGCCGAGCTCTGGCGGGGGGGGGGGTCCCCGGATCTATTACTCCCAGAAGTTGTTAATCATAAAGGCTGGCGGCAGGACACCATCTTCCCTAAGTCCTTTTAGCCTCCAGCGTCTCCCAGTGGGACAGCATCAAACCTCACAGGGAACACTATCGTCTCCTGGAGGCAGTCTTTCACGCTTTTTTTCTTTTTTGAGAGGGAGTCTCACTCTGTCGCCCAGACTGGAGTGCAGTAATGTGATCTCAGCTCACTGCGACTTCCACCTCCCGGGTTCTAGAGATTCTCCCGTCTCAGCCCCCCGAGTAGCAGGGATTACAGGCGCATGCCACCACGCCATTAATTTTTTGTATTTTTAGTAGAGACGGGGTTTCACCATGTTGGCCAGGCTGGTCTTGAATTGCTGACCTCAGGTGATCCACCTGCTTCAGCCTCCCCAAGTACTGGGTTTACAGGCGTGAGCCACCACCCTCAGCGCTTTCTTTTTTCTTTTTTTTAAAGACAGGGTGTTGCTGTGTTGCCCAGGCTGCAGTGCAGTGGCACCATCTCAGCTCACTGCAGCCTCTGCCCCCTGGACCCAAGCGATCCTCCCTGGTCAGCCTCCCAAGTAGCTGGGACTACAGAAACATACTACCATGTCCGGCTAATTTTTTATAGACTCGGGGTTTCACCATGTTGCCTCAGGCTGGTCTCAAACTCTTGGGCTCGAGCGATCCTCCTGCCTTGGCTTCCCAAAGTATTGGGATTACAGGTGTGAGCCACCACATCTGACCCTTTCATGACTTTAACAAATGTTCACTGCAAAGCTGTCTGAGAGTAGATGGGAGGGGTGGTCCTCTCCCAGTCACTATCCTCCAGGAGCTCACAGTCTGATGGGGGACGCAGTGCCCAAACACACCTAGTCAGACTGGCCCCTCCTCTGTTAGCTGACTTCCTCAAAGACAATTTAAGTTGCTAGAACGAATTTCTCTTTTAAAACCTCACTGGGGGCCAGGCACGGTGGCTCATGCCTGTAATCGCAGCACTTTGGGAGGCCGAGGCAGGTGAATCTCCAGGTCAGGAGTTTGAGACTCAGTCTGGCCAAGATGGTGAAAGCCCGTTCTGTACTAAAAATACAAAAATTAGCCGGCGCAGTGGTGGGCGCCTCTAATTCCAGCTACTCAGGAGGCTGAGGCAAAAGAATTGCTTGAACCTGGGAGGCAGAGGTTGCAGTGAGCCAAGATCGCGCCACTGCACTCTCTAGCCTGGGTGACAGAGCAAGACTCCATCTCGGAAAAACAATATTAAATAAATAAATAAATAAATAAATAAAACCTCACTGGGGCCAGGCATGGTGGCTCAGGCCTGTAATCCTAGCATTTTGGGAGGCCTAGGCAGGAGGATCACCTAAGCCGTGTTCGACACCGGCCTGGGAAACATAGTTAAGACCCTGTTTCTACCGGTGGTGGGGCAGGGGGGGAAGCCAAGTGTAGTGGTGCAGGCCTGTAATTCCAGCTACTTGGGAGACTGAGGCAGGAGAATCGCTTGAACCCAGGAGGCAAGGTTGCAGTGAGCCAAGATCGTGCTACTGCAGTCCAGCCTGGGTGACAGAAAGAGACACTGTCTCAACATAAAGACATAAATCAAATAAACTGGCTCGACGTGGTGCTCACGCCTGTAATCTCAGCAGTTTGGGAGGCCGAGGCGGGCGGATCTTCAGGTCAGGAGTTCGAGACCAGCCTGGCCAACATGGTGAAACCCCATCTCTACTAAAAATACAAAATTTAGCTGGGCATGGTGGCAATTAGTCAGGCATAGTGGCATCCGCCTATAATCCCAGCTACTCAGGAGGTTGAGGCAGGAGAATCACTTGAATCCAGGAGATGGAGATTGCGGTGAGCTAAGATGGCGCCACTGCACTCCAGCCTGTTCAACAGAAAGAGACTGTCTCAAGATAAACAAATAAGTAAATAAAATAAACTGCTGTTCTAAGCTCTCTCTAAGGTCTTCCCCTAACCCTTGGAGGTGGGTACTGGGGCTAATCTTACTTCACAGAGGGGCTCAGCCATTACCCTGGGACAGGTCCCCCCAGCCACCTGTGCAGGCACCTGCTCCTCCTCCTCCTCCTCCTCGGCGGTGGCCTGTGTCCTGCGTCTTCGCCTTGTCAGGACGGACCAGCTTCTTGCCTGCCGAGTTTCGAGTGGTGTGGCTGTAGACGGAGGTGTAGCCCTGGCCAGTAAGCGGGCAGAAGCGTCGGGTGTGGGCACGCTCACGCGTGGCACCGCACTGGGGGCACACGTAGTCCCGCAGGATGGGACACAGCACCCTGCCGGCCTCGTCCTTCAGCACGTGGGACTGGTAGATGGCCCGGGACTCGCCGTTGTGTTTGCAGAAAGAGCACAGGCGTTCGGGAGCTGGCGAGGACTCCAGGTTGCGCTTCTGATCCTTGGATCCTGGCACTGGGACCGACTCCGGCACTGATACTGACTCCGGCACTGACACTGACTCCGGCGCTGACACTGGTTCCAGCACTGGCTCTGGCTCTGGCTGGGGGCTCAGCCTGGTCTCAGGCCCCTCTTTCCCACTGAGAGCCCTAACCAGGCGTGCCAAACCCAGGTAATCTGTCCACAGGTCAAAGGTCCCCATAGCTGGGCAGCATGTGCCAGGTGGAGGAAGCCACAGAGACAAGTAAGTAACCCTGCCTGGTGCAAGCTCCCTCTTTCTGAACCTTCTCTGCTACCCCTTCCTTCCTCTCTCTGGAGCCTGGGAGTCTGGGCTGGCCGACCCTCCTTTTACCTCCAAGGGGGTGTGAAGGGGGAGGAGCAGGCTGTGGGAGGTTCCTTGTTGTCACAGGGGGGCTGGGTGCCCCACTAAGGCACCTCCCAAGAGGCTGCATGGCCTCTGGCGGTGCTGGGGGACTGCAGGACACAGGGTGTGTGGGGGGGACACCCAGTGATGTGCACCACACCCCCACGTACACACCTCCAGGGAATTGGGGGGCTACCCTGACTCCCCTCCTTTTGGAGTCCTTAGCCCTCCAGCCCCACTGGAGGATGGGCAGAATGGGTTGGAAACCCCACCCTCAAAGACTAACAGTTACCAGTAACTTAAAGAAGTTAACTTAGTAACTTCTTTATCACTTTTTCTTCCTTCCCCTGGGCGGAAGAGTGGCCAGGTGCCCCTGGGCTCTTTGTGTGTGTGTCCGGGGGTAGGCTGCTGATGCTCCAGCTGTCTCTGAAAGGAGTGTGGTGGTCCCAGGCTCATGGGCTGGTTGCGGGGGTAGGGGGAAGGATCATGCCCCACCCCCAAGCTCTGGTCTCCCTCCAAGAGTTTTCACATCGGTTGTCTTAGTGGAACCCCCATTTAGTGGATGAGCAAACTGAGGTGTGAAGCCACCTGCCCATCCAGTTATTTATAAAGACACGCACCAGGCTGGGTGTGGTGGCTCACGCCTGTAATCTCAAAACTTTGGGAGGCCAAGACGGGGCGGATCACATGAGGTCAGGAGTTCGAGGCCAGCCTGGCTCACATGGTGAAACCCTGTCTCTACTAAAAATACAAAAAAAAAAAAAAAAAAAAAAATTAGCCAGGCGTGGTGGCGGGCGCCTGTGATCCCAGCTACTCGGGAGGCTGAGGCAGGAGAACTGCTTGAACCCAGGAGGCAGAGGTTGCAGTGAGCCAAGATGAGCCACTGCACTCCAGCCTGGGTGACAGAGTAAGGCTCTTGTCTCAAAACAAAACAACAACCAAAAGCACCAGATCTGCCTCCTTTTTCTAGTTACCGGGGCCCCCTGAGGCTAGGTGCTGGGCTGGGGAGGGAGCCCCTTCCTGGCTGGGGCTGCAGAGGGCTGAGAAAGAATCCTCTGGTGTCAAAGGCCGGGCGCGGTGGCTCAAGCCTGTAATCCCAGCACTTTGGGAGGCCGAGACGGGCGGATCACGAGGTCAGGAGATCGAGACCATCCTGGCTAACATGGTGAAACCCCGTCTCTACTAAAAATACAAAAAACTAGCCGGGCGTGGTGGCGGGCGCCTGTAGTCCCAGCTACTCGGAGGCTGAGGCAGGAGAATGGCGTGAACCTGGGAGGCGGAGCTTGCAGTGAGCCGAGATCGCGCCACTGCACTCCAGCCTGGGTGACACAGCGCGAGACTCCGTCTCAAAAAAAAAAAAAAAAAAAAAAAAAAAAAAAAAGAATCCTCTGGTGTCTGGAGGTGGGGGATAGCAGGTTAGGATCTTAGGAGGGGACCCCTAGTACCTACAGCTCTTCAATGTCCTCCCCTAGATGAGATCTCAGCTGTCCTCCCCCAGATGAGATCTCAGGAGGGTAGGGGGTACTCAGGACTTGGACACAGAGGAGAGAGGCTGTGCCGCTTACACACCTCATCCACCCATCCAATTCATTGAAGAAACTTTTATTGGCCAGGCACTGCGGCTCATTTTTGAGAGGCCGAGGGAGGATCGCTTGAACCCAGGAGCTGGAGACCAGCCTGGACAACGTTTTGAGACCCCGCTCCTACAAAAACACTTTTTCGAAATAAGCTGGGTGTGGGGGTGCGTGCCAGTGGTCCCGGCTACTGGGGAGGCTGAGGCGGGAGGATCAACACTTGACCCCAGTTATTAGAGGCTGCAGTGAGCTAAGATCACACCATTGCACTCCAGCCTGGGTGACAAGAGCGAGATCCTGTCTCTAATTTAAAAAAACAAAACTATGGGGCACCCCATGGAGCAGAACTTACCACCCACGTTTCAGAAAGGGATTTTAGGCCAGGCAAAGTGGCTCATGCCTGTAATCCCAGCACCTTGGGAGGCCGAGGTGGGAGGATTACTTGAGGTCAGGAGTTTGAGACCAGCCTGGCCGACACGGTGAAATCTCGTGTCTACTAAAAATACAAAAATTAGCCTGCTGTGGTGGCAGATGGCTGTAGTCCCAGCTACTTGGGAGGCAGAGGCCGGAGAATCACTCAAACCCTAGAGGCAGAGGTTGCAGTGAGCCAAGATTGGGCCACTGCACTCCAGCCTGGGCAACAGAGTGAGACTGTCTTAAAAAATAATAATAAATAATAAGAAGAAGAGGGGAGTTTAGCTGCCCTGCCCCAGCCTGTTTACCCCCAACCCTCTAATATTTAGTCCCAAATCCAGCCAGAGTCCATCCAGATCCCAGACACCAGCTCTCCTCTCCAAAGAGGAGTGGCTGGGGTCAGGGCAAAAAACAGGCTGAGTGACTCTGGGGGTGGGGGGGTCCTGTCCCCAGTCCCCATTCCCCTTAAGCCGTGTCTGGCCCAGCCACAGTGACATTCATCCCCCGGTGGGTCTGGCCTCGGTCCTCACAACCCACCGACAACAATGAATGTTGATTGTGACCTTGGCTGTGGCCTAGGGGAGGGGACATGCCCAGGCTGGATTGGGGGCTCCCCTGGCCCCCCTAGATCTGGAAGGTTAGAGTCACCGGAAGGAGGATGGCAAGTCCAGGTCTCAGGGTCCACTCAACGGTCGATGGTTTGCCTGAGCTGCCCAAACTCACCGACAGGTTGAATGTTCCCCCAAACCCTTGGCAAATTCTCCGGGAGCTGGAGTCGGGGTGGGGTAGGTGGCAGAAAACCAGAGAGGATGAAGGGGGAGAGGAGGAGAGAGTAAGGGACCCCTTGACTCTCATGAAATCAACAACCGCTTTTCAGGTGCCAACTGTTTGCACCTAGATCTGGGAAAAACACAAGGCAAATATAAATGACAGTAAATAAAATGTAGCCTTTGCTATGGGGATGGAGATGTAGCAGTGCCCGGGAGTGCTGGCCTCAAGCCGGCTCCCTAAGTAATTCACAAAGTGGTCCTGGAGGTGCAGATTACCTCCCCCTTTGTCAACTGGGGAGACTGAGGCAAAAGGCCACTGCTAGTCCGAGGTGGAGGAGGCATTCCAAATGGCCCCGGGAAGTCTGGCAACCAAGGATCCTGGCCCCGAGGGCATTGATGCAACGTGAAGATAAACAAACCATTTTAATACAATGTAATACGTTCTTGGAGCTTCACTGAGTTCCGGGCACGATGGTTTAGGAATCACAACAGCGGGAGTAGGGCACTTGGGGGTGGGGGTCCGTCAGGTCTCTCCACTTTGCAAGTGCTATGGGGTCCCCACTAGACAGGGGAGAGGCAGGAGGATCAGAGAGGGCGCCGGTCGCCCCGCGTGCGCGTGCGCACAGCATCTGAACTCGGGCACTTCGGGAGTCAGCGCAGCCCCGTGGGGGCTGCCCCTGGGGTCTCAAAAGGGGCTGCGGCGCCCCCTGTCCATTTCCTCATCCTTCAAATGACCCCCAGTCCCTTCCTCCAGTGATCGCACAGAGTTCGGCGACCACCCCCCGCCCCCGGGTGCCTCCAGGCCTGCAGCTACGCACCCCTATCCCATAGCCCCGCAAGCCAAACAGTGACCAGGATGGGCGAGAGAGCCTTCGCCCCCGACCTGGGTCTGCAGACGGCCTAGGAAGCTGCATTCAGATTTCCTAGGCATAGCCGAGTGCTGCGGCTCATGCCTGTAATTCCAGTATTTTGAGAGGCTGAGGCGGGAGCATCTTTTGAGCCCAGGAGATGGAGACCAGACTGGGCAACATAGCGAGATTCCTGTCCCTACAAAAAAATTAGCTGGGTGTGGTGTAGTGAGCCTGTAGTCTTAGCTACTTAGGAGGCTGAGATGGGAAGATCGCTTGGACCCCATGAGTTCGAGGCTGCAGTGAGCCGTGATCGCGCCGCTATATTCCCGCCTGGGTGACAGGGCGAGACCCCGTTGTCGCAAAAAATAAGTAATTTCCTGGCCCCTGACATTTCACCGAGGGGAATACTGAGGCCCAAAATAACCGCCGGGCACAACCCCAAGGCGGATTAGGGACCCCCAAGTGTGTCGAGGTGTGTGAACCACCCCCCCCCACCACACCCCTCACGGTCCCGGCGACAGGACCCGGCCCAGCCCCTCAGGCCGCGCCCCCGAGAGCCCCACCCACAGTCTGGAGGCACCAGCCAAGGCCCCACCCCAGGCACTGCCCCTTGGAGCCCCGTCGCTTTTGACCTGTTCCCCAAAACACGCTCCCTCTAAAAGCCGCCCATATAGACTCCCACGGAGCCCATTCCCCAAGGCCCTAAGCCGGTCCTCAAAGAGCCCAGCTCCCCTAGGACCCGCCCCCTTAGAGCCCTCCACAAAAGCCTGCTCTACAGACGCCCCGGGACTGCGTCCTGCCCCCGCGAAGCCCAGCCCCCTACTAAGGTCCGCCCCGACCGGGCACGCCCCCAAACCGAACTTCGTAGGGCCCCTCAGAGCCCCAACCCGGCTAACTCGCCCTCCGGAACCGCCCCCCGCCCTCCGACACCTTCTAGAGCCCTTCCCACAAAGCCCGCCCTCTCACCCGCCCCGGGTCGGGGTCACGTTCCCACCCCTCTGTCTGGAGCTGGAGTGGGGCGCCCTCCCTCGCAGCTCATCCGCCGCGTCCAGCAGGCCCTCCCATTCGGGCTATGGAGTGCGGGGGCCCCTGATCGGCTCCTCTGTATCCGCCACCGCCACCCCCACCCCCAGGTGTCCAGGCCCTTCCGAGGGAGGTGGCCGGTCCCGTGCCTTGTGGATCATTATTCTAAGTAGGAGACAGCCTAGGACTTGGGAAGGAGAGTGAGTTGGGAGCACAGGTATTAATAATTACGTTACTGATGATAACACTACATTCATCACGCCATGAGTAGGATATACCCATTTTGCGGAGGGGAAGGTGAGTGGCTGTTAGTCCAGAACTCTCAAGGTTCCTCAAAAGCTTGGTTCTTGCCTGTAGCCCCAGCTAGTTGGGAGGCAGGAGGATGGCTGGAGCCCAGAAGTTGAGGCTAGCCTGGAAAACACAGTGAGACCCCCATCTCTCCTCTCTTTTTTGGGGGGGAGGGCCTGGAAGGGGGACAAGGGGGAGGAGGTGGTCAGGACCTGGCAGACAAAGAGCCCATTATGGGGATTCCAGCGACACTAAGAGCCCTCTGGGGATCTCCGCGGGGTCACCCGGTGATGGCCCAGGCTTTTTTCTTTCTGTGGCCCAGGCTGAAGTGCACTGGCGCCATATCCGCCCACCGTAATCTCCACCTCCCGGGTTCAAGCAGTTCTCCTGCCTCAGCCCCCCCAGGTAGCTGGGACTACAGGCACCTACCACTATGCCCAGCTAATTTTTGTATTTTTAGTTGAGACGGGGTTTCACCATGTTGGCCAGGTTGGTCTCCAACTCCTGGGCCTCCCAAAGTGCTGGGATTATAGGCATTACTGCCCCTTGGAGCCCCGTCGCTTTTGACCTGTTCCCCAGGACAGAGCGAGACTCCGCCTCAAAAAAAAAAAAAAAAAAAGAAAGACATGAGGTCTCACTATGTTGCCCAGGCTGGTCGCGAACTCCTGGGCCTCCCAAAGTTCTGGGATTACAGGCGTGAGCCACCTCTTCCCACCCGAATTTCTTCTTGATGACTGTGAACAGCTGTAATGTTGGCCACTGCACCCAGCTGGCCCCCGTTTCTTTAAAAAATAAAAATCTTTATTCTCTCTCTTTTGTTTTGTTTTGAGACGGAGTCTCGCTCTGTCGCCCAGGCTGGAGTGCAATGGCGCAATCACAGCTCACTGCAGCCTCGACCTCCCAGGCTCAACCATTCTTTGCACCTTAGCCTCCCGAGTAGCTGAGATCACAGGTGCCTGGCCTGGCTAGTTTAAAACAAAAACAAACAAACAAAATTCTGTAGAAATGAGGTCTCATTGGCCAGGCGCGGTGGCTCACACCTGTAATCCCAGCACTTTGGGAGGCCAAGGCGGGCGGATCACGAGGTCAGGAGATCGAGATCATCCTGGCTAACACGATGAAACCCCGTCTCTACTGAAATACAAAAAAAATTAGCTGGGCGTGGTGGCGGGCGCCTGTAGTCCCAGCTACTCGGGAGGCTGAGGCAGGAGAATGGTGTGAACCCGGGAGGCGGAGCTTGCAGTGAGCCAAGATCACGCCACTGCACTCCAGCCTGGGTGACAGAGCGAGACTCCGTCTCAAAAAAGAAAGAAATGAGGTCTCATTATGTTGCCCAGGCTGGTCGCGAACTCCTGGTCCTCCCAAAGTTCTGGGATTACAGGCGTGAGCCACCTCTTCCCACCCGAATTTCTTCTTGATGACTGTGAACAGCTGTAATGTTGGGGGTGGGGGGTCATCAGGCAGGAGACATTCCGGCTATGTTGGAGGGGGTTCCCCAGACACTTGCTGTGTGTCCTCTCTGCCTCCCACTCCTCCCTCTGAGGGCTCTGGCCTTGAATTGCCAATGAGGCTGTTCCCTATAAGGTTTCTCCCTCAGACAAGACACAAGACCATGGTGGAGGAGGGGTCTGGTCTTGAAGGCCAGGAAGCTGGGGCTGGGGCGACAGGAGGCTGGCAGCCCCAACCCTGGGTCTGACTATCTCCCTTCTTTGCCTGTGGTCGGTGCAGGTTTCTGGCCCTCCTTGTCCGTCTGGATCCACCTGTCTCTTGGTCGTCCCAGGATCATCTGTCTGGGTCGGACTACGCCCCTCACACATCCGTTATCGGTCTGGGTCTTTGGCCTGGCCCGTGCACCTGCTTTGAACTGTCTGAATCTGCCTGTATGTGTGTCTGGCTGTTTACTCCCCATCTCCCCTGTCTGTGACTGGCGACTGTGGTGCCTGTCCCCTCCTGTCCCCTGAGGGAGTCCGCTTGTCTCGCTGCAGCTGTCTGCTGGTCTGACTTTGAAGTCCCTCAGAGTGGGAGGTGACAAACTGTCTCCTCCTGCTTGTGATCCTGAGCCTTGGTGCAGGGTTCCTGGGACCCCTCACCTGGCCCCAGTGCAGCTGGAAGGGTCTTTCTGGCCAGGGCAGCTGGGGATAAGTGGGGTGTGGGGGATGGCCCTCTAAAAGCCACGTTATTGGCTGGGCATGGTGGCTCATGCCTGTAATCCCAGCACTTCGGGAGGCCAAGGTGGACAGATCACTTGAGGTCAGGAGTTCAAGACCAGCCTAGCCAACATTGTGAAACCGCATCTCTATTAAAAATACAAAAAAAGAAAAAGAAAAAAAAAGTAGCCGGGCATGGCGGTGCACACCTGTAGTCCCAGCTACTTGGGAGGCTGAGGCACGAGAATTGCTTGAACCCGGGAGGCAGAGTTTGCAGTGTACCGAGATCAAGCCACTGCACTACAGCCTGAGTGACAAGAGTGAGACTCTGTCTCAAAAACTAAAAAAAAAAAAGCCACACTATCCCAGGGCCCTGCCCCCCACCCCCACACTTAGCACCAGCAAGGTACAGGGCAGCTGGCGCAGGTCAGGGGGATCAGAGTCAGAGGTGAGAGGTCCTAGCAGAGGCAGATGAGCAAGTGATGGACGGATGGATGGATGGAGGCAGCTCTACCGTGAAGAACAAGGCTGGGCACGGTGGCTCATGCCCGTCATCCCACTGCTTTGGGAGGCCAAAGCAGGAAGATTGTCTGAGCCCAGGAGTTCAAGACCAGCCTGAGCAACATGATGAAACCCTGGCTCAACTAAAAATACAAAAACTTAGCCGGGCATGGTGGTGCGCGTCTGTAGTCCCAGCTATTTGGGAGGCTGAGGTGGGAGGATCACGGAACCAGGCAAGTCAAGGCTGCAGTGAGTGAGACACAGTTGCTCCACTGCACTCTAGCCCAGGCCTTGTCTCCAAAAAAAAAAAAAAGAGGCCGGGCGCGGTGGCTCAAGCCTGTAATCCCAGCACTTTGGGAGGCCGAGGCGGGTGGATCACGAGGTCAGGAGATCGAGACTATCCTGGCTAACATGGTGAAACCCCGTCTCTACTAAAAATACAAAAAACTAGCCGGGCGTGGTGGCGGGCGCCTGTAGTCTCAGCTACTTGGGAGGCTGAGGCGGGAGAATGGCGTGAACCCGGGAGGCGGAGCTTGCAGTGAGCCAAGATCACGCCACTGCACTCCAGTCTGGGAGCACAGCGAGACTCCGTCTCAAGAAAAAAAAAAAAAAAAAAGAAAAAAAGAAAAAAGTTGAAGAACAAGGTGGGCGTGGCTAGAAGGTCAGCGTCTCCAAGTTCCCAGGGGTGTCTGGTGGTCCGTGTGTCCTGCCCGTGATTCTTGAAGTCTTAACTTTGAAGTCCCTCAGGGTGGGAGGTGACAGGCTGTCTCCTCTCGATCCCAAACCCTGAACTTTGGTGCGTGGGGGTTGGGGGTGTATCTATGTACGTTCCCCGCATGAGTTCCTATATATATCCTCCTGTGTGTCTGTTTGTTGTATGTAACTGTGTGTGCGTGTGTGTGTGTACTTGGGCCTGGAAGGCGGACACGGGGGAGGAGGTGGTCAGGACCTGGCAGACAAAGAGCCCATTATGGGGGTTCCAGCGACACGAAGAGCCCTCTGGGGGTCTCCGCGGGGTCACGGTGATGGCCCAGGCTGTCTAGACTGGCAAGCAAGGGTGCCTCATTTCAGTGATACCTGCGTGGGCTCTCTCAGGTCCCGCCCTCCGCAGGCCGTCTCCCCCACTTCCTTTGCAGCTGCGGGAGTCTTTCATGCCAGGGGTCCTCAGACAAGGGGCTCCTCTGTCCCACCCAGCCCATGGGCGGTGGGTGGGCTAGGAGCCCAGCTTCCTTCCCAGGCCTGCCAGATGTGAGGCCAGGATTGGGGAAGGCGAGGAGGTTCTGGCTTCTCCAGGATTGGGACTGAGGACTATGGAGGGGCCAAGTTGAAGGAAAATTCAGGCCGGGCGCAGTGGCTCAAACGCCCGTAGTCCCAGCGCTTTGGGAGGCCGAGGCAGGAGGATCACTTGAGCCCTGGAGTTCAAGATCAGCCTGGGCAACGCAGGGAGACCTCATCTCTACAAAAAATAAATTTAAAAAGAATATTTTTTTTTTTTTTTTTTTTTTTTTTTTTTTTTTTTT
>NC_037687.1:13473844-13506629 GCF_003255815.1 Theropithecus gelada | reverse complement strand
CCCAGGCTGGAGTGCTGTGGCCGGATCTCAGCTCACTGCAAGCTCCGCCTCCCGGGTTCCCGCCATTCTCCTGCCTCAGCCTCCGGAGTAGCTGGGACTACAGGCGCCCGCCACCTCGCCCGGCTAGTTTTTTGTATTTTTTAGTAGAGACGGGGTTTCACCGTGTTAGCCAGGATGGTCTCGATCTCCTGACCTCGTGATCCGCCCGTCTCGGCCTCCCAAAGTGCTGGGATTACAGGCTTGAGCCACCGCGCCCGGCCTAAAAAGAATATTTTTAAATAAGGGAAATTCAGACACTTCTACTGAGGCTTATGGTGCTGGGTGACCCGGGTCTGGGTCAGGGTGGGCTCCGCCTCAAGAAATCTTGCAGGATATTTCTATGGGTCTATAAATAGGGGCTTCAGGTCCAAGCTACTTTGCTGAGCTATTTTGGGGGGTTCTGTGGGTGTCTGTAAGTCCAGGTGGGAGTGTGCTATAGCAGGTGGCTGTCTCTCCACCAGTTGTGTGTGTGTGTGCGTGTGTGTGTGAGTTCCTGTCGGCTTCTGTTTGTGTGTGGATGTCAGCGTTCCTGTGGGTGTATATCACGCTAATTGTGCATAATTCCAGGTCGACGTGTGAGCCAGTGTGCGTGGGTGTCTGATGTCTGCTGGTGTCACTATGAGTGACTGGAGTCTGTATCATCCAGTCATGGTGTCCCCCCCATCCCATTCCCCACTAAAATGTCAGGTGTGGGAGGACAGGGATTTCACTCTTTTTTTTTTTTTTTTTTTTTTTTTTTTTGAGACTAGGTCTCGCTGTCATCCAGGCTAGAGTGCAGTGGTGCCATCATAGCTCACTGCAGCCTCAAACTCCTGGGCTCCAGCGATCCTCCCGCCTCAGTCTCCCTAGTACCTGGGACTATAGGCACACACCACCACGCACAGCTAATTTTTTTTTTTTTAACTCCTGGTCTCAAGTGATCCTGCCACCTAGGCCTCCCAAAGTGCTGAGATTACAGGTGTGAACCACTGTCCTCTTTCAGATTTCCCTCTTGTTCACAGCTGCATCCCCAGTGCTAGAACAGTGCCGGGTACATAACAGATGCTCGATAAATGAGTACTGGGGCCAGGTGCAGTGGCTCACGCCTGTAATCCCAACATTTTGGGAGGCCGAGGTGGGCGGAATCACCTGAGGTCAGGAGATCAAGACCAGCCTGGACAACATGGTGAAACCCCATCTCTACTAAAAATACAAAAATTAGCTTGGCGTGGTAGCGGGCACCTGTAATCCCAGCTACTGGAGGCTGAGGCAGGAGAATCGCTTGAACCTGGGAGGTGGAGATTGCAGTGAGCCGAGATCGTGCCACTGCACTCCAGCCTGGGTGACAAAGCAAGACTCCGTCTCCCAAAAACAAAAAACAAAAAAAACAGTGAGTATTGGGTTTCTGGGGATTTCTGCCTGCCCGTGTGTCATTTCCCCATGAGTCTGTGCATGCCAGTGTGTGTGCATGTGTTAATTGTGTCTGTGTGTATGTCAGTATTACTGTAGATGTGCAGGTGTCCGAGTGCCTAAACAAGCCTCAGGGTAGGTGACGATGGGCATATGACCACTGGGTTCGTGCTCATATATGTTTGTGGGTGACAGTGTCATTGTGGGTGGCTAGGAGGATCCATTTTACTGTGGACAACTGTGTGTCCACGTGTGCAGTTGTGTTCTTGGGCAGGGGTGGTCTGTATGTGTATATGTCAAGACTACTGAGACCCACTACACGGGAGACTAAGGTGGGAGGATCGCTTGAGCCTGAGAGTTTGAGGCTTCAGTGAGAGCTATGATCGTGCCACTGAACTCCAGCCTGGGTGACAGAGCCAAACCCTGTCTCAAAAAACAAAACAAACAAACAAAAATTTGGGCCAGGCATGGTGGCTCAGCGCTCTGGGAGGCCAAGGTCGGGGGACAGCTAGAGCTCACGAGTTCGAGACGAGCCTGGGCAACCGGCAAAACTCCATCTCTACAAAAAATACAAAAATTATCCAGGTGTAGTGGTGCACACCTGTACTCCCAGCTACTCAGGAAGCTGAGGTGGGAGGGGTGCTTAAGCCCAGGAGGTGGGCCTAGATTGCAGTGAGCCTAGATCGCACCACTGCACTCCAGCCTAGGCAGCAGAGTGAGACCCTGTCTCAAAAAAAGTAAAATAAAAAACGGTGGCCAGGCGCGAGGGCTCACACCTGTAATCCCAGCACTTTGGGAGGCTGAGGTGGGCGGATCCCCTGAGGTCAGGAGTTCAAGACCAGCCTGGCCAACATGGTAAAACCCTGTCTCTACTAAAAATACAAAAATTAGCCGGGTGTGGTGGTACACGCCTGTAATCCCAGCTACTCAGGAGGCTGAGGCAAGATAATTGCTTGCCAGGAGATCGTGCCACGGCATTCCAACCTGGGCAGCTGAGAGAGACTCCATCTCTACATAAATAAATAAGTAAATAAAAATTAAAAAGATGACCTTGTGTGACCTGCTGTCAGATGTGTTTCTGCAGGCTTTGTACCATGTGTGTGGGGCGGGGGCAGGGTTGGGGGGTGACTGTGGGTAACTGTGAGTGTGCAGGTGTGAACTTGCTCGGGCGGACACATGGATGTCTGTGTGTCCCAGGTACTGTGAACAATGGAGTCGGAGTCTGTGTGTGCCTGACTGGTGGGCTTTAGGGATCTGTGTTTGTCGTTGCTACCCTGAGTGACATTCTGTGGGTGAACACCCACTTCTGTGTGTCAGTGTTATGCGAAAGGCGGTGTCTATGTTGTAGCCGCCTTCGTTGGTGGCTCCATTTCTCCGTGTGGCAGCCTTTCAATGGGCAGTATCCCTGGATGTCCGAGCCCTTGTGGGTGACGTGTCTACACACGTGGCAGTGTTATTGTGGGGGACTGTATGTGTGTGTCAGCATCACTTTTGGCTGTGTATTAATGGGGGTGCTGTACATCTGTGTATAGCGTGTGATTTTGGGGGTCTCCACCAGGGCCTTGGGAATATCTAATCGTGGCTGGGTTCATGCATCTGCCAGCAGTCCAGGGTGTGGAATGGGTAAAGAAGGAGATGAGGGGAGGGGAACCGAAGCGTGGGGCGGTGGGGGGGACCTCTCAGTCCTTATCAGCCAATGAGGTGTCTTCTCCACCCTCCCACCCCCAACCTGCCCTCCAGGGCAGGTCGCTGTGAAAGGCGCCCTGTCGCTTTAAAAGGGCTCCCCGGCAGTGGGATTCGGGGCCATTTTTCCTTTTTATGGCCAGTTTGGGAGGGCGGGTTCCTTCTCACAAACCTTGGCCCCAGTAAATACCCTGCAGCTGCTGCCGGTAATGACAGGCCGGAGGGGCGGCCCGCGCTGGGCGCCAGGGCTTCCGGAGGCGGCGCGGCTGCAGCACCCCCAGCCCGCGGCCAGGCCTGAGCTGGGCCCCCGCCGGGATCGGTCTCCGCAGGCCCGAGCGCCCATGAACTTGGCCGGAGCAGCCTTCACGAACGCGCGCGCGCCGGGCCGGACTCTCTCCTGGCATTCAATTTCCGAGCGCCCCACCCGCCCCGCGCCCCCAAGAACAAAGCTCGCCGCCGCCCCGGCCCGTGGCCTCCCCGCGCGCGGTCAGGTGTCGGGCGGTCGGGGCGCCACTGTCCCCACGCCCCCCATCGCACGTCTCCGCCCCGCGGGGGCATCTCCGCTCGCCCTCCCGCTGGCGGCCTCGGGGACTTGGGGGCCTGTCCCCTTTGCAGAATCTGACCCTCCCGACGCCCCCTCTCCGGAAAGGCCAGACACAGAGATGCCGCCGGGGCCTCCCCGCCCCCCTTCCCATCCCCAACAACAATGGAGGGCCGGGCCGCAGAGGCCGGGGCGCCCGCCCCGGGGCCGCGAGCAGGTGCGCGAGGGGGCTGCGGCCGCGTCCCGCCCCGCCCCGCCGCGCCCCCTCCCCGCGGGCGGCCCCCGCCCCGCCAGTGTTCCCGGTCTGCCCGGCGCCCGCGCTCACCTCCACTGGGGCCGCCGCCGCATTTCCCCCTCTTCTTTCCAAAACCCGCCCGGAAAAGCCCCCCGGGCCCGAGGCGCCTGCACGGGAAATTGCATTTCGGCGGCTCCGGGCCGGGCGGGGGCTCCCTAGGCCGTGGGCGGGGGGGGAGGGGGCCGCGGGGCTCCGGCGCCGGCTCGAACCCGTGGCCGCCGCCTCCTGCCCGCCCGCCTGTCTGTCTCGGTGACGTGCCCGCGCTCCCCGCCGCCGCCGCCCCCTCCCTCCTCCCAGCGCCGCGCCGGGCGGTGGGTCCAGCCGCGGCCGTGCGCGCCCCGAGGCCTCCCGCCAGGCGCACCGGGACGCACTCGGGGGATGCCCGTGGGTCTACAAGACGCAGCCTCCGGGGCCCGCGCGGGGGAATCGGGGACACGGAGGCGCGGGCGGGCACACGCAGGGACCCAGACGCACGCAGACCTCAAAGGCGCCGGGGGGGGAGCACACGCGCACAAAGGCATGCGGGCCACAGACACAGGGAACGGTGTGCAGGGGGCTGTGAGACACACACCCAAGGGAGGGGGTGGCGGGACGTACAGGCGTGCCGGGCCGCACGGGGGTGGTCATAAAACCCAGCTACACACAGAGGGACACCCGGGGGCACCAGACACATGCAAGATACACAGACACTCCAGGACAGGAGGGAAGGTCCTTAGAACCGAAATATACAAAAACACGGCTGAACCCCGGGCGCACACAGCTCACACAAGACACACGGACACGCAGGAGATCACAGACACACTGGGGTATCCACAGACCTGAGATATACCTCTCAACATACACACGCAGTACCCCAGGTACACAGCCACAGGAACACCATGACACACACAAAATAACACATGGATATACACATAGAACCAGAACACACCCATAGAGACACACACAGATCTACAAAGTTCACAGACACACACATATATGCACAGCCACTCAGGTCAAATGGACCAGTCGCAGAGGCAGAGAAACAGAACCAACAGCCTCATGCACAAGACCCCCAGCAGGTCCCAGAGACACAGGGGTCCACATAGACACACACACAATTCAGGGGCACGTGGGGACGTGTTCCTGGGACTGTGAGACAAATATGTATACAGGCCAGGTGCACAGACCGCATGCCATCTGTACAAAGGATGGGGTTCCTCGGATCTCCCAAAGATCCTTGCACAGACTACCCTCTCATACACCCCCCGAGACACCGCCCCCCCACCCCGCCCCGCCCAGGTATAAGAGCATGCACAAGGCAGGAATGATCGTACCCTGGCTGAGGCTCCACACACTGCCCCTGCCCGCAGTGGCCACCGCGGCTGGTAGAGGAAGGTCACATCAGGGCAAACCATGGCGCCAGGCAGCCTCCCATTGGCCCGGGCTGAGCTGACAGATTTCTCATTCTGTTTATTTATCCCCTACCCCAGTCTGAGAGGGGGATGGAGAAACCTTGGCTGCCCCTCTTCCAAGCCCAGGCCTTAACCCTTATGGGGCCATGGCCCTTCCCCACCTGGCCGCACCCCTCCCTTCCTTTCAGCCCCCTCCACCACAGTCCTGCCTCAGTTTCTCCTTGACAGGTTCACCTCCCACATCGTCCAACTGCCTTCAGGTCTCAGCCCAGAAAGTCTGGTCCCAGGTCTAGGAGAGTGGAGGTCTCCAGGACCACTCCCCGCATCCCCAACCCCACCAAAGGTTAGAGGGGCCAGCCCTAGTCTATACCTAACCTCTCCCAAAGGAAGTCTTTCCCCAGAGTGGGGATGGAGAGATACGTGCAGGGGAGAGAATGGGAGTTCACTGCAATCTAGTAATCATACCTCAATAAGGTGGGGGGGCAATCAGCTCTGTTGATGCCCCTCCTGTGCCACCCGCCCCCTCCCCCCCTCCACCGGCCAGCCCTTCTTACAGAAAAGGAGCAAGGGGGCCGGGTACAGTGGCCCAAGCCTGTAACCCCAGCACTTTGGGAGGCCAAGGCAGGAGGATCGCTTGAGGCCAGGAGTTCAAGACCAGCCTGGGCAACACAGAGAGACACTGTCTCTACAAAAATAAAATAAAATTTTTAAAAAATTAGCCAGGTGTGGTGGTGAGTGCCTATAGTCCCAGCTACTTGTAGGAGGCTGAAGCAAAAGGATCGCTTAAGCCCAGGAGTTCAAGGCTGCAATGAGCTGTGATCGCGCCACTGCACTCCAGCATGTGCAACAGAGACTTCATCTCTAAAAAAAAAAGGGTAATGGGGAAGGAGTTCCTCTCTTAGAAAAAGAGGTGGAGGGGGTTGGGGAGGGACTTGCTCTGGAATACTCAACATTCACATTTATTCATTCAATCATCCATCCATCCATAGACATGTATAAACCTCATCTCCCATCCAGACCAGGGCAACCTCTGAGGCAGGGACTATTCTATTTATCTAGAGGGGTGGGGGCCCAGGGTAGAGTTCTCCCCAACTGTGTTTTGGAACCTTCTTCCTGGTCCCAGAAGGGCCTATCATCATCTCAGACTCTTCCCAGCAAGCCAATGAAGTGAATACTGCCATTTCCACAGATGGGCAACCGAGGCCCAAACGGGGGCTGCCCTTGCCCAAGGTGGCACCGCCTGTAAGAGGCAGAGCTGGGGCCAGGCGCGGTGGCTCACGCCTGTAATGCCAGCATTTTGGGAGGCCGAGTGGGGCGGATCACGAGGTCAGGAGTTCGAGACCAGCCTGACCAACACAGTGAAACCTCGTCTCTACTAAAAATACAAAAATTAGCCGGGCGTGGTGGCACGCGCCTATAATCCCAGCTACTCAGGAGGCTAAAGCAGAAGAATCGCTTGAACCTAGGAGGCGGAGGTTGCAGTGAGCCGAGATCGCGCCACTGCACTCCAGCCTCGGCCACAGAGCGAGACGCCGTCTCAAAAAAAAAAAAAAAAAAAAAAAAAAGGCAGAGCTGGAATTCTTTTTGTGCGAGGCCTTTTCCCCCTGTCTGGTCTCCAGGACCGGCCAGCTGTCCGGCCCGCTGAATTTCCTGCAGCCACCAGCAGGGGGCAGCAAAGTCCAGCGCCCTCCCAGCTGTGGGGGCCGGCAGGACTGATCTCAGCTCTCAGCGCAGTCTCCTCCCCGCCACCTCCCACTCCACGGTAGCTGAGGACTCTGCCTGGACACCCCAGGCTGGAGCCTCCACTGCCCAAATGCAGAGGCCCCAGAAGGAAGGGCCCCTTCTTAAATAAAGCCCCCTAGAACTGCCGTCCCCACAAATGTCCAACTCACTCGGTGTTTCTCTACGTCTAACTCTCCTTCTTGCTGCAACGCATTTGCCAGGGCGGGCGGCCTCTGCATTCCAGAACTGGGTCAGACCAGGAGAGAGGATTCCTGGATCCTGGCCCAGTGGCCAATCCGCCCTGGGCTTCTCACCCCCCAGACTCCTCTGAAGATCCCCAGAGCCCAGCACAGGATGGGAGGAGCGGTGGGGGAAGCCCCAGCGCCCCAGACGCCTTAGGGCGTGGGAACTGCCCTCCTCCCTACACAACCCCGGTCCCCAGTTCCTGGGGCCCCTGCCAGTGCTGACTCATAGGGGGAGCCCAGGGCTGCGACACACCAGCAGCTCTTCCTGAACCTCTCCCTGGGAGTTTTCACCTCTTGTCCCCTTGGGGGTCTCCGTGGGGACCCAAGGTGGGTGTGAGAGTCAGGCAGCCCTTCTCAACTCCATCAGCCCGGAACTCCAGCCCCCGAAGTCCCCCAAGGCTGTGGCCATTGGATACTGGGTGGATGTGTCAGGGGGTCTTGGGTGCTGCCCCTGTGTACTCAGATGTGGGTGTAGCTTGCACACTCAGTCATCGACTGAGAGAAAGCCCCGAGGAGGCAAAGCCTAGGCCGTGTGAGTGCTTTCCTCCGCACCCCACCGGAGTCTGGGCAGGGACACTCCAGGACCAGAACGAAGCCCTGGGCTTGGAGCTTATTTCCTCAACCGCAAACCATCTTCTCCCGCCATCTTCCCGGTCTCCGGAAATGGCGGCTCCATCCTCCCAGCTGCTCAGACAAAAACCTTTATTAACAGATGCAACCCATTAACAATTTTGGTTACTGTGCGCTTTTTTTTGTTTTTTTGAAACAGGGTCTGGCTCTGTCGCCCAGGCTGGAGTACAGTGGCACGATCTCTGCTCACTGTATCCTCCGCCTCCCGGATTTCTTTCAGCCTCCCAAATAGCTGGGGCTGCAGGCACCTGCCACCACGCCTGGCTAATTTTTTTGTGTTTTTAGTAGAGATGGGTCTTGCGATGTTGCCCAGGCTGGTCTCGAATTCCTAGACTCAAGCAATCCACCCGTCTCGGCCTTTTAAAGTGCTGGGATTATAGGCATGAGCCACCGCGCCCAGGCTGGTTACTGTCCGGTCTAATACATCCAGAATCCTGCCTTCTCCATGACGCCACCCTAGTCACCGGCTCCCATCATCTCTCCCCAGAATTACTGCAGTTGCCACCTCTCTGCATGCCTTGCAGCCCTGGACAGTCTGTCCCCATACCCCCAATCCCCTGTTTGCCCCTCCCCACCACAGCAGCGGGGCCGGGGGGAGCGGTGCGGGGGGCGCCTGTTAACACCCAAGTCAGGTCCAGTCCCTCCTCCCCTCAGAACCCTCAATGGCTCCCACCTTAATCAGAACAAAAGCCAAAGTCCTCCCCAGGACCCAGAAGGCTTTGCACAATCTCTCCTGTCTCCTCTCTGCCTCGCCCTCTCTACTCCCTCCCTCATTCACTCCATTCCAGACCTCCTTAGACCACGTCTCAAATACACCATGCACGGTCCAGCCTCCCAGCCTTTGCACAAGCTGCTTCTTCTGCCAGGGACTTACTGTCCCCCGATTCTCACATCTTTCCCCTTCACTCCTTCAGATCTCTGCTCAGGTATCACCTCCCCAGTGAGTTTCCCTGACTACCCTCTTTTTTTTTTTTTTTTAATTTTTTTTTAGACGGAGTCTTGCTCTCTTACCCAGGCTGGAGTGCAGTGGCACGCTCTCAGCTCACTGCAACCTCCACTTCTCGGGTTCAAGTGATTCTTCTGTCTCAGCTTCCCGAGTAGCTGGGATTACAGGCACCCACCACCATGCCCGGCTAATTTTTTTTTGTATTTTTAGGAGAGACAAGGTTTCACCATGTTACCCAGGCTGGTCTCAAACTCCTGAGCTCAGGCAATCTACCCACCTCAGCCTCCCAAAGTGCTGGAATTACAGATGGAGCCACCGAACCCGGCCGACTCCCCTATTTCAAAATTGCACCCATCTTGGTTTCTCCTCTTTATTTCTCACAGCCCTGTCACCTTTCAACAGGCTACATGCTTCACTACGCATCTTGTTTCTTATCTGTCTCCCGTACTCGATTGTCAGCTCTGCCAACACAATAGGCGTTGTCTTTTTTTTTTTTCTTTTTTTTTTTTTGGAGAGATTGAGGGGTCTCACTTTGTTGCCCAGGGTGGTCTCAAACTCCTGGGTTCAAGCGATCCTTATGCCTCAGTCTCCCAAAGTGCTGGGATGACAGACGTGAGCCACCGTGCCCAGCCTACAATGTTTGTCTTCATCACTGCTGGAGAACTTAAGAAAGGCCCTTAATCAATATCTAGTGAATTAATGCATTAATAATCACTATGTTCCTGGCACGTGTGTTGGGGGAGGTGATGGGAAGTGGGGGAGGGACAAAACAGACTTGGAGCTTGCCTGCCACCATCTGGCAGGGGGCTAGTCATGTAGCTAGCCAATTACAATGAAGACTTTTCAGTGGCGGAGAGCAAAGGCCCAGCCTGGAGGATGAAAGTGCAATCCGGGAAGGCTGTTGAGGAGGTGACGTCTTGTAGGGACTTGATCAGTAAGGAGTTTGGATTTTTTTTTTTTTTTTTTTTTTTTTTGAGACGGAGTCTCGCGCTGTCGCCCAGGCTGGAGTGCAGTGGCGCGATCTCGGCTCACTGCAAGCTCCGCCTCCCGGGTTCACGCCATTCTCCTGCCTCAGCCTCCTGAGTAGCTGGGACTACAGGCGCCCACCACCGCGCCCGGCTAATTTTTTGTATTTTTTAGTAGAGACGGGGTTTCACTGTGGTCTCGATCTCCTGACCTTGTGATCCGCCCGCCTCGGCCTCCCAAAGTGCTGGGATTACAGGCGTGAGCCACCGCGCCCGGCAGGAGTTTGGATTTAAGTATGATGAGAAGGCTTAGGGGTTTTTGTTTGTTTGATTTGTTCTTTAGAAATGGGATCTTGCTCTGTTGCTCAGGCTGGAGTTCAGTAGCACAGTCCTAGGCCACTGAGGCCTCAACCTGGGGTTAGGCAATTTTCCCACCCCAGCTTCCCAACTAGCTGGGACTCCTGGCACACACCACCACACCTGGCTAATTTTGTATTTTTTTTGTAGAGACAGTGTCTCACTATGTTGCTCAGGCTGATCTCAAACTACTGGGCTCAAATGATCCACCCTCCTCAGCCTCCCAAAATGTTGGGATTACAAGCATGAGCCACCATGCCCAACCAAGGGTTTTATTATTTTATTTTATTTTGTTTTTTGAGATGGAGTCTCACTCTGTCGCCCAGGCTGGAGTGCAGTGGCATGATCGCGGCTCATTGCAATCTTCAGCTCCCAGGTTTAAGCCATTCTCCTGCCTCAGCCTCCAGCTGAGCTGAATGGCTTCAGCTCCCAGGTTTAAGCCATTCCCTGCCTCAGCTGGGATTACAGGCCACCACGCTCAGCTGATTTTTGTATTTTTAGTAGAAACGGGGTTTCGCCATGTTGGTCAGGCTAGTCTTGAACTCTTGACCTCAAGTGATTCCCTCGCCTTGGCCTCCCAAAGTGCTGGGATTATAGGTATGAGCCACTGCATCCCGCCTCTACAAAAAATTTAAAAAATTAGCTGGGCGTGGTGGTGTACGCTTGTGGTCCCAGCTACTCGGAGGCAGAAGTGAGAGGATTGGTTGAGCTCCAGAGGTGGAGGCTGCAGTGAGCCCATGATCACACCACTGCATTCTACCCTGTCTAGAAAAAAAAAAAAAAAAAAATTGTTTTTTTCAATAAAGATAGGATCCAACAGAGCTGGGATTAGGGATAGGTGAGTGACATGAGTCACACAAGGGCAGGACTCGGGCCTGTCTGGACTGCATTTTCCAATGACGTTATTACTGGTCACATGTGGCTACTGAGAGCCTGAAATGCAGCTATTCTTGAAAGTAATGGCAGCTGGGCGCAGTGACTCACGCCTGTAATCCCAGCACTTTGGGAGGCCGAGGAGGGTGGATACCTGAGGTCAGGAGTTCGAGACCAGCCTGGCCACCATGGTGAAACCCTGTCTCTACTAAAAATACAAAAATTAGCCAGGTGTGGTGGTACATGCCTGTAATCCCAGCTACTCGGGAGGCTGAGGCAGGAGAATCGCTTGAACCCGGGAGGCAGAGGTTGCAGTGAGCCAAGATTGTGCCACTGCACTCCAGCCTGGCGACAGAGCAAGACTCCACCTCAAAAGAAAGAAAGAAAGAAAGAAATGGCAAAAACCACAATTACTTTGCACCAACCTAATGGTTTGAGATGTTATAAGTAAAAAATCCACACCAGATTTTGAAGACAGTACCAAAAAAAGTGAAATATCTCATTCATAATGTTTACTTTGATTATATGTTAAAATGATACTATTTTGGATACACTGAGTTAAATAAAATATCTTATTAAAATTAATTTTGTAGCCGAGTGTAGTAACTCACACCTGTAATCCTAGCACTTTGGGAGGCCGAGGCAGATGGATCACCTGAGGTCAGGAGTTCGAGACCAGCCTGGCCACCAGAGTGAAACCCCGTCTCTACTAAAAATACAAAAATTAGCTAGGCATGGTGGCGGGTGTCTGTAATCCCAGCTACTTGGAGGCTGAGGCAGGAAAATCACTTGAACCCAGGAAGTGGAGGTTGCAATGAGCTGAGACCATGCCACTGCACTCCAGCCTGGGCAACAGGGCAAGACTCCGTCAAAAAAAAAAAAAAAAATTAATTTTGGTAGGCTCACTGGCTCACGCCTGTAATCTCAGCACTTTGGGAGACTGAGGCAGGTGGATCACTTGAGGTCAGGAGTTCAATACCAGCCTGGGCAACATGGCGAAACCCTGTCTCCATTAAAAATATAAAATTGGGGGGCCGGGCGCGGTGGCTCACGCCTGTAATCCCAGCACTTTGGGAGGCCGAGGCGGGCGGATCACAAGGTCAGGAGATCGAGACCATGATGAAACCCCATCTCTAAAAAAAAATACAAAAAATTAGCTGGGCGCGGTGGCGGGCGCCTGTAGTCCCAGCTACTCAGGAGGCTGAGGCAGGAGAATGGCGTGAAACCGGGAGGCGGAGCTTGCAGTGAGCCGAGATCGCGCCACTGCACTCCAGCCTGGGCAACAGAGCAAGACTCCCTCTCAAAAAAATAAATAAATAAATAAAAATAAAAATAAAATTGGCTTGGTGTGGTGGCACACACCTGTAATCCTGACTACTTGGGAGGCTGAAGCAGGAGAATCACTTGAACCTGGGAGGCAGAGGTTACAGTGAGCCGAGATCCTGCCACTGCACTCCAGCCTGGGTGACAGAGTGACATATCTCAAAAATAAATAAATAAATATACATAAAATAAAATTCACTTCACCTGTTGCTTTTTTTTAAAAAATGTGGCTACTAAAAAAGTTTTCATTACAGATGTGGCTTGCATTTGTGGCTCACAATATATTTCTTTAGACACTGCCTTTATTGCCTTCCTTCCCATTTACTTATCAGCTGTCTGATCATACTACTGATACCAGACTTCAGAGTCAGGCCAAGTTCTCAGCTGCAGCTCTCCTTGAGCTCCATGTATCTGTCACCTTTGCCTGGTTCCCCCTTGGCCTTGGGACACTAGATCCTTCTGACATCCCTTCTCTTTCTCTCTTCTTTGTGAGACAGCATCTGCTTCTCAAATGCTTTGCTCCCTGGACATAGCTTTGGTCTTTCTATTTTGTTTATTTTCACTTTTATTATTTATTTATTTATTTATTTTTGAGACAGAGTCTCACTCTGTCTCCCAGGCTGGAGTACAGTGGCGTGATCTCGGCTCACTGCAACCTCCGTCTCCTGGGTTCAAGAGATTCTCCTGCCTCAGCCTCCCGAGTAACTGGGATTACAGGCACATGCCACCACGCCCAGCTAATTTTTTTTTTTTTTTTTTTTTTTTTTGAGACGGAGTCTCGCTGTGTAGCCCAGGCTGGAGTGCAGTGGCCGGATCTCAGCTCACTGCAAGCTCCGCCTCCCGGGTTCACGCCATTCTCTGGCCTCAGCCTCCCGAGTAGCTGGGACTACAGGCGCCTGCCACCTCGCCCGGCTAGTTTTTTGTATTTCTTAGTAGAGACGGGGTTTCACCGTGTTAGCCAGGATGGTCTCGATCTCCTGACCTCGTGATCCGCCCGTCTCGGCCTCCCAAAGTGCTGGGATTACAGGCTTGAGCCACCGCGCCCGGCGAGACGGAGTCTTATTCTGTTGCCCAAGTTGGAGTCTGTGGTGCAATCTTGGCTCACTGCAACCTGGGCCTCCCAGGTTCAAGTGATTCTCCTGCCTCAGCCTCCCAAGTAGCTGGGACTAAAGCTGCCTGCCACCATGCCTGGCTAATTTTTGTATTTTTAGTAGAGACGGGGTTTTACCATGTTGGCCACGCTGGTCTCGAACTACTGAGCTCAAGTGATCCACCTGCCTCAGCCTCCCAAAGTGCTGGGATTACAGGCAGGAGCCACCTCGCCCGGCCTCATTTTTATTTTAGAAGCGAGGTCTCACTCTGTTGCTCGGGCTGTAGTATAGTAACAGAATCCTAG
This sequence comes from Theropithecus gelada, assembly GCF_003255815.1. Classification (NCBI taxonomy): domain Eukaryota; kingdom Metazoa; phylum Chordata; class Mammalia; order Primates; family Cercopithecidae; genus Theropithecus; species Theropithecus gelada. The sequence continues at coordinate 13,492,834 of NC_037687.1, read as the reverse complement.
CCCATTGCATCCTCCACCTCCTGGGCTCAAGTGATCCTCTTGCCCCAGTCTCCTGAGTAGCTGGAACTACAGGCGAGCACCACCATGCCCAGCTAATTTTTGTATAGATAGGGTTTCACTACGTTGCCCAGGCTGGTCTCGAACTCCTGAGGTGAAGTGATCCTCCCACCTCAGCCTCCCAAAGTACTGGGATTACAGGCATGGGCCACCACACCCAGCCATACTACATATTATTTGGCAATAAAAATGAACAAGGTACTCACGCTTGTTACACTTGTTATAACACGGATGAACTCTGACAATTGAAAGAAGCTAGTCACAAGTCACATTGTACCACAGCAATTATACACAAAGACAAAACGTAGATCAGTGTTGCCAGAGACTGAGAATACTGGGGGGTGAAATGGAAAGTGATTTCTTCCTTTCTTTTCCTTTCTTTTATTTTCCTTTCCTTTTTTTTTTTTTTTTTTTTTTTTTTTTTTTTTTTTGAGACGGAAGTCTTGCTCTGTCCCCCAGGCTGGAGTGCAGTGGCGCGATCTAGGCTCACTGCAAGCTCCGCCTCCCAGGTTCACGCCATTCTCCTGCCTCAGCCTCCCGAGTAGCTGGGACTACGGGCGCCCACCACCCCGCCCGGCCAATTTTTTGTATTTTTAGTAGAGACGGGGTTTCACCGTGGTCTCGACCTCCTGACCTTGTGATACGCCCGCCTCGGCCTCCCAAAGTGATGGGATTACAGGCGTGAGCTACCGCGCCCAGTCTCTTTTTTTTTTTTTGACAGAGTCTCGCTCTGTCACCCAAGCTGGAGTGCAGTGGCACGACCTCAGCTCACCATAACCTCTGCCTCCCAGATTCAAGTGATTCTCTCACCTCAGCCTGCCGAGTAGCTGGGACTACAGGTGCGTGCCACCACGCCCGGCTAATTTTTGTATTTTTACTAGAGACGGGGTTTCACTATGTTGGCCAGGCTGGTCTGGAACTCCTGACCTCAGGTGATCCACCCACCTTGGCCTCCCAAAGTGCTGGGGTTACAGGCGTGAGCCACCGTACCCAGCCAGAAAATGATTTCTAATGGGTTTGAGATTTCTTTTTGGGGTGATGGAAATGCTCTAAAATTGGGCAGGGCGTGGTCACTCATGCTTGTAATCTCAGCACTTTGGAAGGCGGATGTGGGAGGACTGCTTGAGCCCAGGAGTTTGAGAACAGCCTGGGCAACAGAGTAACACCCTGTCTTTACAAAAAAAAAAAAAAAAAAAAAAAAAAAATGGCCAGGCGCCGTGGCTCACGCCTGTAATCCCAGCACTTTGGGAGGCCGAGGCCAGCGGATCACGAGGTCAAGAGATCGAGAGCATCCTGGTTAAGGCAGTGAAACCCCGTCTCTACTAAAAATACAAAAAATTAGCCGGGCGTGGCGGCGGGCGCCTGTAGTCCCAGCTACTCGGGAGGCTGAGGCAGGAGAATGGCGTGAACCCGGGAGGCGGAGCTTGCAGTGAGCCGAGATCGCACCACTGCACTCCAGCCTGGGCGACAGAGCGAGACTCCGTCTCAAAAAAGGAAAAAAAATAAAAGAAAAATTAGCTGGGCGTGGTGGCGGGCGCCTGTAGTCTCAGCTACTCCAGAGGCTGAGGTCTCAGGGAGGATTGCTTGAGCCCCGGAGGCAGTGGTTGCAATAAGCCAAGATGGCACCACTGCACTCCATTCTGGGCTACACAGTGAGATCCTGTCTCAGGAAAAAAAAAGAAAAAAAGGCTGGGCGTGGTGCCCCATGCCTGTAATCCCAGCACTTTGGAAGACCGATGCAGGCGGAATGCCTTAGCTCAGGAGTTGGAGACTGGGTTGGGCAACACGGTGAAACCTGGTCTCTACTAAAATACAATAAATTAGCTGGTGTGTACTAGGTGCGGTGGCTCATGCCTGTAATCCCAGCACTTCGGGAGGCCAAGGCGGGCAGATTACTAGGTCAGGAGTTCGAGACCAGCCTGGCCAAAATGGTGAAACCCCGTCTCTACTAAAAATACAGAAATTAGCTGGGCGTGGTGGCAGGAGCCTGTAATCCCAGCTACTTGGACGGCTGAGGCAGGAAAATCGCTTAAACCCGGGAGGCGGAGGCTGCAGTGACCTGAGATCAAGCCACTGCACCCCAACCTAGGTAACAGTGCAAGACTCTGTCTCAAAAAAAAAAAAAAAAAAATAGCTGGCTTGGCCATGTATGCCTGTAGTCCCAGCTACTCGGGAGGCTGAGGCAGGAGAATTGCTTGAACCCAGGAGGCGGAGGTTGCAGTGAGCCGAGATCACACCACTGTACTCCTGCCTGGGTGACAGAGTGAGGCTCCGTCTCCAAAAAAAAAAAAAAAAGAATGTTCTAAAATGTATTGTGGTGATGGTTGCGTAAGTCTATGGATATTCTAAACACATTTGACTGTATACAGTCGTCCCCCTAATCTGCAGTTTCGATTTCCTCGGTTTCAGTTATCCTCGGTCAACTTTGGTCCAAAAATATTTTTTTTTTTTTTTTTTGAGGCGGAGTCTTCACTCTGTCTCCCACGCTGGAGTGCAGTGGCACCATCTCGGCTCACTGCAAGCTCCGCCTCCCGGGTTCGCGCCATTCTCCTGCCTCAGCCTCCCGAGTAGCTGGGACTACAGGCGCCCGCCACCGCGCCTGGCTAATTTTTTTTGTATTTTAGTAGAGACGGGGTTTCACCGTGTTAGCCAGGATGGTCTCGATCTCCTGACCTCGTGATCCGCCCGCCTCGGCCTCCCAAAGTGCAGGGACCACAGGCGTGAGCCACCGCGCCCGGCCTGGTCCAAAAATATTAAATGGAAAATTCCAGAGGCCAGGCCCAGTGGCTCATGCCTTTAATCCCAGCAGTTTGGGAGGCCGAGGTAGGTGGATCACCTGACGTCAGGAGTTCAAGACCAGCCTGGCCAACATGGTGAAACCCTGTCTCTACTAAAAATACAAAAATTAGGCCGGGCGCGGTGGCTCAAGCCTGTAATCCCAGCACTTTGGGAGGCCGAGACGGGCGGATCACGAGGTCAGGAGATCGAGACCATCCTGGCTAACCCGGTGAAACCCCGTCTCTACTAAAAAATACAAAAAACTAGCCGGGCGCAGTGGCGGGAGCCTGTAGTCCCAGCTACTCGGGAGGCTGAGGCAGGAGAATGGCGCGAACCCGGGAGGCGGAGCTTGCAGTGAGCTGACATCCGGCCACTGCACTCCAGCCTGGGCGACAGAGCGAGACTCCGTCTCAAAAAAACAAAAAACAAACAAACAAACAAAAAAAACAAAAAAATTAGCTGGGCACGGTGGAGCGGCGCCTGTAATCCCAGCTACTCCGGAGGCTGAGACAGGTGAATGGCCTGAACACGGTAGGCAGAGGTCGCAATGAGCTGAGATCACACCATTGCGCTCCAGCCTGGGTGACAGAGCGAAACTCGGTCTCAGAAAAAAAAAAAAAAAAGAAAGAAAGAAGAAAGAAAGAAAATTCCAGAAATAAAACAAGTCATACCTTTACATTCCAGGCTGTTCTGAGTAGTGTTATGAAATCTCCCACAGTCCTGGGATGTGAATCATCCCTTTACCCAGCTTATCCATGTGTCTGTATAGGCTACCTGTCTGTTAGTCCCTTTATAGCCATCTTGGTCAACAAATCGAAAAAGCAAAGTGATCAGCCGAGGTAGCTCATGCCTGTAATACCAGCACTTTGGGAGACCAATGCAGGAGGACTGCTTGAGGCCAGGAGTTCAAGACCAGCCTGGGAAACAGCAAGACCCTGTCTCTTTAAAAAAAAAAAAAAAATGGTATAAATAAGCTGGGTGCGCTTGCACATGCCCGTAGTCCTAGCTACTTAGGAGGCTGAGGCAGGAGGCTCACTTAAGGCCAGGAGTTGGAGACCAGTCTAGGCAACACAGCAAGACACTCACGTCCCCATCCCTACAAGATAAATAAATTAGCCAGGCGTGGTGGTGCTCACCTCTAGTTCTAGCTACTCTGGAGGTTGGGGTACAAGGATCCTTTGAGCCTAGGAGTTTGAGGTTGCAGCGGTGAGACCTTGTCTTAAAAAATTTTAATCCTGGGCTGGGTGCAGTGGCTCATGCCTGTAATCCCAGCACTTTGGGAGGCTGAAGTGGGCGGATCATGAGGTCAGGAGATCGAGACCATCCTGGCTAACACGGTGAAACCCCATCTCTACTTAAATACAAAAAATTTGCCAGGCGTGGTGGCACTCGCCTGTAGTCTCAGCTACTTGGAAGGCTGAGGCAGGAGAATCCAAGAGGTGGAGGTTGCAGTGAGCCGAGATTATGCCACTGCACTCCAGCCTGGGCGACAAAGACTCCATTTCAAAAAAAAAAAAAAAACTTTTGATCTTAAAGCTGGGTGTAGAGACATTTCCCTGTATTCCCAGCTACTCGGGAGGATTCCTTAAGCCCAGGAGTTTGAGGCCAGCCAAGGCAACATGGAGACACCCCTATCTCTAACAAATAAACAAATAGGTCAGGGCCTAGGGGCTCATGCCTGTAATCCCAGCGCTTTAGGAGGCTAAGGTGGGCGGAACACTTGAGGGCAGGAATTCAAGTCAGGAATTCCAGACCGGCCTGGGCAACACAGCGTAACCCTGTCTCTACAAAAAAAAGTACAAAAATTAGCTAGGTGTGGTCGCTCTCACCTGTGGTCCCAGCTACTCGGGAGGCTAAGGTGGGAGACTCAGGTGAGTTCGGGAGGTCGAGCCTGCAGTAAGATGTGATCGTGCCACTGCACTCCATCCTGGGTGACATAGTGAGACCCTGTCTCCATAAATAAATAAATAAAAATTGGCCAGGCACAGTGGCTCACACCTTTAATCCCAGCACTCTGGGAGGCCGAGGCAGGCGGATCACCTGAGATCAGGAGTTCGAGACTACCCTGGCCAACATGGTGAAACCCCGTCTCTACTAAAACTATAAAAATCAGTTGGGCATGGTGGCGTGTGCTTGTAGTCCCAGCTACTTGGGAGGGTGAAGCAGGAGAATCGCTTGAACCTGGGAGGCAGAGGTTGCAGTGAGCCAAGATCGTGCCACTGCACTCCAGCCTGGGTAACAGAGTGAGACTCAGTCTCAAATAAATAAATAAATAAATAAATAAATAAAAATAAATAATAAAATTAAAAAATAATAATATTGATTCTTCTGCTAGTGGAGTGCCTCCCTGGAGTCCCACCCAGCTTGCTGTTCTTCTCACCCCAAGTTTAAGAAGGATAGAAAGGTCGGGGAAAATGTTTCCGGGCAGGCAAGGAGGGGAGGCCTGGGCAGGAGGCATGGTGAAACCCACCAGATGTGTCCTCAAGCACTCTCTTTCTCTGCCAGAGGCTGTGGGCTTGGAAGAACCACGTCTCTTCCCAGGGTTTCTTCGCAGCCTGACTTGAAGCGTCCTGGCCTGCCCGCCCCACCAGACAGCCTGACTCAATTTGCCCGCTGTGTGCGTGGGCCCTGCGCGTGTGACCCTCCACCATCCGAGTGACTCAGGCAGCCTGGAAGCCCCCTCCCCTGGGGACGCCCAGCTTCCTATGGTGACTTTTCACAGACATGGCTGAAACTGGCTGGCGCCTCCCAGACCCAGACTGGGCTCCTGGGGGCAGCCCAGCAGGGCCTCAGCCCCACAGCCCACCCCCAGAGAGGGCCTAGGGGGTGGGAGTAGGGGGTGGGGAACTCTTCTCAAAGGGCCTTTGTGGGAGCAGCTGGGGGGGCTGCCGGGGGACCCCGCCCTGTGTGACTCAAGCCTCATTGCTGGGTGGTGACTCACCCCCAGGCCCCCCTTCTGCCTGCCCGCAGCAGGTGCTGTGAGCCAGCTTCGGGATAGAGGCCTCTGCAGCCATGGTCGTGCCACCCTCCCCTGGGCCTGTGACTTGCCACCCACTTCTAGGGGTGCCAGTCTTGCCCTGACCTCCTTGCCCTCCTGAGCTCGGACCACAGAGAAAACCTCCTACACCTCATCCCTCCGTGGGGCAGCAGATGTACTGAAATGTGCCACGCATTGTCTCACTATGAATTCACGGGATTCTCAAACCACCCGAGAGGCAGGGTGTTCTTGCTACTGGCCTGTAACAGATGGGGAAATTGATTCTCCCTGAGGTTGCAGAGTTTCTTTAACACAGGAGATTCACATGCAGAATCTGGGTGTCCCAAACTTGCTGCCCCGCAATGTCACTGCGTGATCATCTCAGCTGCCTTAAACGCCAGTGGTGGGTTACTGCACCCTCCAGTGTCGCTTCTTTTACTGAAGGGTAAACTGAGGCAAGGAGTCAGAAGTCACAGATCAAGAGTCAAGAGTAAGAGGCAGTGCCGGGATTCGAACCGAGTGCGGAACACGGAACCTGCTCCGCCGCTTCCCCACGGGCCTCCGGCGCCCACCTGGGGGCTAAGGCGCCCCCGCCGCCGGCCCCCTCCGGACGCGGAGGCCAGCAGAGATCGGGCCGCCGGCCAGGCTGCTGGGCGCCGCGCCCGCCCGCATCACGCCGCGGTGAGTCACCGCGCGTCGGCCTCGGCCCCGCCCCCCGCGCCAACAAACAGCGCGTTGCTCGGCAACCGCCACCGCCCTCCAGCGCAGCCCTTGGTTCGAGCCTCAGGCCAGGGTGCGGGCTAAGAGGGGTTTTGGGACCCCGTAGGCTTCCCCAGATTAGGGGTTCAGATCAGGCCTGTGGTCCTGGTGGGCACGGAAGTGAGGGTGAAGGAGACAGCTGTAGCCCAGTGAAGGTGGGAAGAGCTGAGGGTGGCTCTCTCCAATCCAGACCCACCAGGGCTCCCCAGAAGTGGGTGCTCAGGTCAGGAGATGGCGGCTGGGCCAGAGATGCAGCTGAGAAGTCGAAGCCATTTTCCTAGAGGGATTTGGGGAGCTGGCCTGGCAGGGGCTGTCAGGAGGGCTGTGATGAGGGCTTTTTTGCATCCTCCCCCCGCCCTGCCAGTCCCCCAAAGTAGCTAACACTTAATGAGCACCTTCTATGTTCTAAGCCCATTCTATGCATGTGTGGGCCTATGTGTATTAACTCATGTAATGTTCACCATGAGGCTGGGCGCAGTGGCTCACACCTGTAATCCCAGCACTTTAGGAAGCCAAAGCCAGTGGATCACTTGATGTCAGGAGTTCAGGACCAGCCTGGGCAAAATGGTGAAACCCCGACTCTACTAAAAATACAAAAATTAGGTGAGCGTAATGGCCAGCACCTGTAATCCCAGCTACTCAGGAGGCTGAGGCAGGAGAATCGCTTGAACTCGGGAGGCAGAGGTTGCAGTGAGCCAAGATTGCGCCACTGCACTCCAACCTAGGCCACAAGAGTGAAACTCTGTCTCAAAAAAATAAAATCAAAATTAAAAATAATGTTCACCATGGCCCTCTGATGTTTCACTGACATTCTCATTTTACAGATAGGGAACTGAGTCAACAGAGGGGCAATGTCCTTTGCCAGAAGAGGCACAGCCAAGCTGGCATACAGCCTCCCAAACCTGTCTCAGGAGGGTGCATGCCTGGCCTTGGCGGAGTCATATCTGTAGGAGTCTTCGGGCGTTGTGGGGATAGGTGCCAAGGCTACACTGAAGTGTGGGTAGGTTATAAAAGTGGGGATGGCGCCTGGTGGGCTCCCTGGGAGCTGTTGACACATAAAGCTGAAGGGTGTGCGCTCCAGAGGCTGCACCAGTGCCCCCCCTAGACTTCCCATGCCATCTGAGTGCAGGGAGAGAGTTTCCCAGAACCAGCATCATTGGACAGCCTGAACTCTGGGCTCCCTGGCACCCCAATAGTCACCACTGAGCTGCCCACAGAACCTTTAAGGGAAGTGCTTGGGGGGCCTCCTGGAACCCCAGATCCTATGGGGCAGGGAGAAGAGTAGACACTAGCATCGGAGATGACCAGCTGCCTGGGAAGTGACCAGCTTTGAGTCCTGTAAGAAATGTCCATTTGGTTCAAATGACCAAGTCAATCACTCAAATGGTTGAGTCGGGGAGATGGATGAGTTACAGGGATCTTGGACAGTCTAAAGCCAAGAAGGTGAGGAGGGCTTCTTGGAGGAGGTGATAACCTAGGACCTGAAGGATGCTCAGGAGTTGGCGAGTAACAGGCAGGACCTTCCTGCAGGAGAGGTTGGGACATGGAGGAACTTTTCAAAGTGGAAGGTAGTGGGGACGCGTCATTGAATTTAACAGGCTGTCTCTGGAGAATGGATAGAAAGCATAAGGAAAGTCAGAGAGGACCAGGGAAGTGGCTGTTGGAATATATTTAGGCCAGAGATGATGGTGACTTAAGGATACAGTTGGCAGATTTAACAAATAAAAAATACAGGACATCAGTTAAATTTGAATTTCAGATACAGAACAAGTAATTCTTTTTTAGTACAAAACTTTTTTTTTTAGTATAGCGATGTCCCCAAAATTGCATGGGACATACTTATACTAAAAAAAGAGATCCGCTGTGTATCTGAAAAATCAAGTTTCACTGGGTGTCCTGTGTCTCATCTGGGAACTGTACTTGGTGGAGGGGGGCGGGTCTCAGGGGCCCCTGGGGAGGGGCAAACGATCATAGCTAACACTCAGGGAAAAAATGCACTTTGTTATTCTTTTTTATGTGTTTTCATTTTACTTATTCACTTTTTCATAGAGATGGGGGTCTCACTATGTTGCCCAGGCTGGTCTGAAACTCCTGAGTTCAAGCGATCCTCCTGCCTCGGCCTCCCAAAGTTTTGGGATTATAGGAGTGAGTTAACACTCCTAACCCAACAAATGCACTTTGAAGTGAGTACCGCTATCATGCCCATTTTACAGCTAGGTAAACTGAGGCCTGGAGCAGTTATTGCTTTTCGTGTGTGTGTGTGTTTATAAACAAGTTAGGTCAGGATGTGGGTGACCCTCGATTGGATCCTGGGCATGTTGGCTGCAGTCCCTCAGCGCCCAGAGCTTGAACCCTCTCCTCCACGGGATTGGTGGGGGCGGGGGGATTGGACACTATGGTTCCCTGGGTTCCTGGTGACCCCGCTAAGGGCCTTTCTCCTGAGATGAGCTTCCCCAGTCCCCCAGCGCAGCCTAGGCTCTGTGACACCCCTACTTAACCCCCTCCTTCCAGGACACCGAGGCACTGGGAGGGACGGGAGGCGGCCTCAGGGGGCCTCCTCTCCTGGCTGAGGCTCGGCCTCGCCCTCCTCCAGGCTGCGAGGATCCGCCGTCTGCGCCGCCGGCAGGGGGAGGGGGCGGGTTATTTTTACCTCCCTCCAGGCAGCCGGGGCGACAGGAAGTGAGCGCGCGGCCCGCCAGATGTGGGGAGCCAGGCAGCTGGGAACAGCCACAGCTGGACTGGCGGCCGGCCGGGAGCGGGGTTGGGGGGGAGGGTGTGCGGAGGGTGGATCCCCAGGCCTCCGGTCCCCTCTTTGTTCCCCGCCGCCCCAGCCTCCCCTCCAAAGACCCCTCGTCCCCATCCCCCGCTCAGCTGGGTCGCGGCCTCGCTGTCCCCCATCTGGATGCCAATCCCCTCGCTGGCTTGAGGGCTCTCAGGTCCTGGGCGGGAAGGGGGACCCTGCTCCTCGCCCCAGAGACCCTCAGGTCGCAGCAGAGTGGGGGGTAGGAGGGAGAGACGGCCCCTCGCCGGCCCCGCCTGCCACCGCCATTGTTTACCCGTCGGCTGCCTCCTAGGAAACTTAACCCGCCCGCGGTAATTTTATTTGGGAACTTCGGCCAGTTGCCATAGCAACCCCCAGTGACGTCAGAGGGGCTGAGGCCCGAAATCCCCGGGAAAGGGGGTTGATAGGATGGGGGGGAGACCCCCAGAAGCGCTCTTCCTTAACCCTCTGTGTACCACGTCCCAGTCAAGCAGGGACAGCCAGATGTGACACTGCTTGGGTGCCCCCACCAATTCTGGCTTGGGGCCAGGTCAGGGTGGCAGGCCAGGCCTTGATGTCATCGGGAGCTGGGTGGGTGGTGAGTCATTCCTGAGGTGGGGGCTGGGCCAGGCCTGGGGGCTATTCCTGTCTGACCTGCCCCACCAGTGCCCTTGAGCAACACTGGGACCCTTCCATGGGGATTTCAGGCACCTGGCTGGGGGTCCCCACAGATCCCTGGGACCTCTCTGTCCCTCTGAACCATTACGTAGGTATACAAAGTCTTTCCTGGTGCTCCAGACACCAGGCGGTTGAGTTTGTCACGGTGAGCTGGGGCCACCATGTAGTGTCCTTCTCCGGATGTGGGGAGTGGCTGGTGCCCTGGTGAGGGGGCAGGGATGTGGTGGGATCCCGGCTCAGTCCATAACACAGCTGGTCGCCAGGGCGACAGGAGGCAGGGGCCCTGACAGGCATGGGGGGTCACTGCCGCCGGCCGGGGGCTGGGCTGGGAGGAGCCACTCTAACCGCAGTGACGTGGGACTTCCTCGGCAGGGCCTGTTTGATGTCTCTGTGTGTGCGTTGCCATGGGGCCCAGCAGGCGGCCCTGCATGTGAGCTGGGGTGACCTGTGGGCCGGCTGGGCCTGTCAGGGTCCCTTGATCCAGGTGTGCCTGGTGTATCACTTACGCTCTTTCTACCTGGGATCAGCACATTACACGTCTCACCTCAAAGCCTGGTAACAACTGCAAATTTCACATTTTCAGCCCCATTTTTCAGCTGACAAAACTGAGGCTTAGGAAGTGTAATCGCCTGGCCCCAAAGACATCCCAAAGACATCCAGCTAGAAAGCTGGGGTGTAGGGCCTGGCGCCGTGGCTCATGCCTGTCATCCCAGCACTTTGGGAGGCTGAGGCAGGCCGATAACTTGAAGTCAGTAATTCAAGACCAGCCTGGCCAATATGGTGAAACCCTGTCTCTACTACAAATACAAAAATTAGGCGTGGTGGTGGACGCCTCTAATCCCAGCTACTCGGGAGGCTGAGGCAGGAGAATGGCTTGAACTAGGGAGGTGGAGGTTTCAGTGAGCCGAGATTGTGACAATGCACTCCAGCCTGGGCGACAGAGTGAGACTCCTTCTCAAAAACACAAACCAAAACAAAACAAAAATTTGTTCTTCTTCCACTCCACTCCTCTCTCTACCGCCATGAAACTGGTCTGCTCTGCCGGTTTTCCAGTGTTCCAGGCACCGTCATACCGCAAAGCCTGTGCACTGGCCATTCTCTCTGCCTGGAACTCTCTTCCTCTCGATGTTTGCCTGGCTTCTCCCTCAGTGCCTAAAATCTTTGTTCAAAGTCACCTCCCCCTCAGGGAGGCCTTTCCTGACCTAAACTTCACTCACTTCATCTCTCATCTCTCTTGCCTTTTACTAGATTACCCATAGACTTACCATCTAACACATTTTATATATATATATAAAATATAATTTTTAAAAATATATATGGATATATAATTTTAAAATCTATATAGATATATAATTTTAAATATATATAGATATATAGTTTTTAAAAATATACATAGATATATAATTTTTTTTTTTGAGACAGGATTTCCCTGTGTCGCCCAGGTTGGAGTCTGGTGGAGCAATCTCGGCTCGCTGCAACCTCTGCCTCCCGGGTTCAAGTGATTCTCCTGCCTCAGCCTCCCGAGTAGCTGGCACTACAGGCATGTGCCACCACGCCCAGCTAATTTTTGTATTTTTAGTAGAGACGGGGTTTCACCATGTTGGCCAGGCTGGTCTCGAACTCCCGGCCTCAAGTGATCAACCTGCCTCAGCCTCCCACAGTGCTGGGATGACAGGCAGGAGCCACCGCTCCCGGCCACATTATATATATATATATCTTTATACCTATCTATCTGCTTATCACGTTTGTTTCTCCCATAGATGCTGGTCGCAAAAGTACAGTGATTTTTTTTTCTTCTGTTTTGTTCTTTTCTGTGTCCCCAAATGCCCGGAACAGAGCCTGACATACATACAGCAGACACTCAATGTTTGTAGAATGAACAAAAGGGTGTGTGTGTGTGTGTGTGTGTGTGTGTGTGCGCGTGCGTGCGCATGTGTGCGGGTGCCATGCCATTTGACCAGTTGACCTGGTCTCACCTTCACCGTGTCCCTTCACCACTCCCTCACCTGCTGTGCCCTGGGTAAAACAGCAGTCTCAGGACTGGGGCCTGTGGAAGTAAATGTCAAGGGACCCAGAGGCAGAGGTGGGGGCTCTGGGAGGACCCTCTGAGCCTGGGCTGAGGGATACTAGTGAACCGGGGTGTGATTCAAGCCATAGGCAACAGAACAGTGAAAATTAGATCAGAAAAAATCTGGGAAGAGGTATCCCCAGAGGCCAGCATGGATGAGGTGTTCTCCCTGAATGTGAATTGGACTGATGACGGGAGAGGCAATGTCTGGATGCAAGGCCTTATTATGGGGTGAAGGGAATTCCAGAGGGGCAATGTGGATAGGGATGAGGTAGAGATCTGAGGTTTGTTTGTCATTGTAATTTGGTCACTTTCTACTTTTGCAATGACAAGTTTGTCTGTGTGTGTGTGTCCCCTACAGGGAGACTCCCCCCACCCCACCCCTGACCCCAGGCCCGCCCTGGAAATGCCATTCTTGTGTGTAGCTGCTCAGAAGGTCATGTGGTAAGTTGCTCCCACCTTCTGCACCCCGCCCTGAGTTGGGGAATTCTGTGCCACCCCAAATCTTCCCCTGGGGCCCCACTAGGCGGCTCTGCCCCTCCTGCCCCAACCTGTCAGATCCTGCATCCTGGGCCAGCCTGCCCCTTGGGCCCCACAGAGAAGAAAAGACCCTGGAGCCCGCAGGGCTGGGCCCCACGGGATGGTAGCTGGGTGTGGCTCCTAAGTCCCTCTCCCCAGTTCCACCAGGTACCAAGGTAAGAGCCAGCTGAGCTGATGGAATGGGGGACCCTGGAGGAATTCTGGGGTGCAAGGTGACACAGAAGCGTCCAACCAGTCCCTCCAGTCCCTTGGAGGGCCTGGCCTGCTGCTGGGTACCCTCGCGCCCCCACACCCAGAGTTACTCAAAAGGGGAGGCTGCTCTGTCACCACCCAAGACGTGGATGAAGAATTGCATCCCTAGCCCCAAGGATGACACCTCAAAAATATTGGGGGCTGAGTGGGAAACGTCCCCCAAAGCAATGCCCACCCCGGTCTGGGAAGGGTCCTGCGGGTTCCAGACCCCCACTGTGACACGACGGTGGTTGCGGGTTGTGGATAGGGGTCCATCGGCCTGGAGAGGGCAGATGGCAGCCGGACATGCCCAAGGAGACTGGTGTGGTTGCAGAGGGCACCCCGCCCCTTGATCTCAGAGTTTTGTTCCTGGCCCCCCACCTGGGCACCGGGCCAGGCCCCCAGGCAGGGCCTGGTCCTGAGGAACAATGCAGCCGTGTTCCTCCCTGTGGAGGCTGGAGGATGGAGCGGGAAAGACAGGCACACCGGGAAAGAGGGAGGGATTCAGGGAGGGCCTTGCTCCCAGGGCTACTCTGGGAGCCCGGGGAGTTTCCCAGAGGTCCCAGTGTGTGGGGGAGGGTGCCAGGAAGCCTACGGGGAGGGGACCCAGACCCAGGGGCCGCATGGCCTGGGATCAGAAAGTCTTTTCGATGGCAGCAGGAGAAGATTAGGTAGGATAAGAGGAGGAACTTCCTAAGTCTGGAGAAGGCGCTGTGGAACTGGAGGAAGTGTGGGTTCCTGTTTGGCGGCATCCGAGGGCAATTCCCAGACCTAGGACCCCCTCCCCGGGTGGGGTCTGCAGTGGCCAGTGTGCCCTGGGTCTGCGACCGAGCCCACCCCCCAAAACCGCCCCTCACCAATCTCCATTCCCAGGGGCTCAGGGCCTCCTGGGTTGCCTCTTCCTGGGCAGGGGCAGGCCTTAGACCAATAGGGGTTCCAGAGGTGGGATGGGGGGTTAGACCCTTAGCTCCCACGCTACCCCCGCAGACAGAACCTTGGGCTTAAAACCCGGGACTGGGACCCAAGTTCAGGGGCCAGAGGGGGAAGTTGGGCTGGGTTTGGGGCCCGGGCTGATTTCGGGACAAGGAGGGAGAAAGTTGGCCTTGAGTTGGGGGACGGGACCGAGTTGGGGGACAGGACAGAGAAAGTGGGGGCGGGCCGGCTCCGGGGGCACATGACGGCGACGCCCGCCCCGCCCCGCGCCCGCCCCCTGCCCGGCCCGGGGAGGGGGGAGGAGACGAGAAGGTTTTAAAAGCGATTCGGCCCCGCGGCGGGCCGGCCAGTGAGTGGGGTGGAGCGCGGCCGGCGGCCGCCCCCGGACGATCTCGGGCCCGCCGCCCGCCCGCCTGAGCCTCGGCCGGCCCGGCCCGGGGCGGCGGCCGGAGCCCGGAGTGCGCGCCCGGCTCCCCTCCCCCCGCGGGTAAGTGGAAGTCGGGAGGGACCCGGGAGGGAGGCTGGGAGCGATCGGCGCCTCGGCGGCAGCAGCGCCGGCAACTTTTCCGCGCCTGGCTCGTGGGCGGAGTGGGGGTGCGCCCGGCGGGTCCCCAAGAGCGTTGCGAGAAGCGGAGGGCGCCGCCCCGTGCGCCTTGAGCGCCCCGCCGCCCGGGGTGGGTCGGGGATCGGGGACAGTGCGTCTGACGGCGGCGGCGGTCGCGGAGTCCCGGGGCGCCCCCTACGGAGCGGGGGAAGGGCAGCCCGGCCTCTGCTCCCTTCCCAGGGGCCCCCCCACCCCGACCCCCCAGGAGACGCATGGGAATGCGGTGGGGAGGGCGGGTGCCCGCGCGACTTGGGCAGGTCAAGGTGGACAGAGAGTTGGCAGGGTGGGAGGGCTTGTGTCCTGCTCGGACATGGGGCTTGGGTTGAGGGGCTTGGATATGTATATGCCTCCCCCACTTCTAGCCCCCGACCTGGCCTTTGGACGGGAAGAATGGGTTGGGGGGTCTCTCAGAGTTCTTTGGATGGGGGCGGGGGTGGATACTGGTCCAAGTTCTTGACGTGTCACCCAGTGGGTAGAGGGAAGGTCTCTTGTTGGGCAGGGGCTGGTGGGAGCTGGGGGGACGTCTCCTTTCCTTTCTGCTGATCCAGGAGAAAAGCGCTCATTCAAGGTTGCATAGGAAGGGAAGCCAGGTTGGGGACCAGCCCTGTGCAGCTCGGAGTCCCCGTGCCTTTTGGCTGCAGGAGGAGGTTAAAAGGGCCTAGACTGAACCCCGACTCTTCTGTCTTAGCCCCAGACCCTTCTCTGATTTTAGCACTAGATTTGGCAGCCCCTTAAGCCCTCAGCCCTAACTGACCTTCCTGCCCTGCCCAGCTCAGCCCAGCCAGGCCCCAGACCCAGGGGCTTCGTGAATGTTTTGGCTGTGCAACTGGCTCCTTGTCACCTGCCCCTTTCCCAAGCCTCCCCAGCTGGCAGCCCGTGACTCCTGGTCTATGAGGGTGAGGCTGGGGGCTGTGGGACCCCTGGCATAAGGGGTGTCCTCTGGCAGTCCTGCCCCAGCCGGAGGGCTGTACCCAACAGGTGCCTGGGCTTAGAGGCGAGGTGATGTTGGACACACCCTGTCCGCTCGCCCACATGCCCTGCCCGGGCCAGCCTGGGTACATGTGTTCACATGCCGATGTCCTGGGAAGGCACAGGCCCTGGGGCTGGTGCTAGTTTGTTCTCTGATCCCGTGAGGCACCCATGGCCCTCTGCCCTTGCAGCACGTCCTCTGGGAGCTCCTTCAAGACCCCAACAGGCAGGCCTTGCCCGTGGACCTAGAGGGGGCCCTAAAATAGGTGCTGGCCTGGCCTTAGGCTGGCACGCGGAGCACATGCGTGACAGGGCGTGTCCAGAGGGTCGGGCCTGTCTGTGCTGGCCTGGCCACTGAGCCTCCGCCGACCCTTGCTTGCTGGAGAAAGACAGCAGAGGCGGATGCTTTAGGAGGGACCCTCGTGTCGTGCCCACCCTCTAACAATGCAAGTGGACGCCAGATGTTCCATGCAGACCGCAGCTGAGGGGCAGACCCCCATCCATCTGCAATCCCAGGATAATTGGCCTGGTGGGTACACTGGGGTGACCCGCTCGCCCTGATCTAGGTGGTGCTTTGATACCTCTTAAGGCATTTTTTGGAGTTTGCCCTTCACTTTGGAAAGCTGGGTGGGGGATTCTGTCCTCCATGAATAACAGTGCCAGGAACCTTGGGCAATCTTGAGAAAACTCCTTCCTGTCCCTCTGTTTTCCATGTTGGATGTGTTTTAGGCCACAGTCAGGCCTGGCTTTTTAAAATTTTTTTATTTTTTTAAAGACTTATTCCGTGACCTTAAGTCCCAATCTGAATCTCTGAGCCTTAGTTATTCTAGCTGTAAATGGAAAGCATTCAGAAATGGGATGGAGAGAAGTGTACACTTCCCCGCTGGCCGCCTTCTTCCCTCCTAATGTCCTGGGTGGACACAGAGGTGTGTCTGGGGAAGGTGTGTCTTTTAGGGCCCGTCGCCTGGGAAGGATGTTGAGCGGAGGGTAGTGGGTGTGGGTGAGAATCCTTGGGCAGAGAAGGGCGCCGCCATGCTGGGCATGGCTGAGTCACGCTCCAGCGACGCCTTGCCCCAGGGTGCGGGAGCTGGCGCCACCCTGGGTGTGGTCACTGAGCTGTGGCCCTGGGCAGAGCAGGGCTGGGTGGTCTAGGATGTGGGGACTCGGTGCCTGGGGAATTGACTTCGAAGATGCCAAGCCCCCGGGCCTCCCGCCTGGCCTAGATTCTGGGGTCGCCCTCCAGGACCGTGGTGGCCCACACCCTGAGAATGCCTTGGGGAGCCTAGGGGCCCGGAGCCTTGGGCTCCGGGTGAATAGGTGCGTTGAGGGAGGTGGATGGGGCCTAGACGCCAGTGACTGCATTCAAGGCCAGTGGACCCCCAAAGCCAGGCCCTCACTGCAGAATGTACCTATGTGGGGAGAAGGCAGAGGTAGACCTGATGACGGGGTGTACTACTCTACTAAAGGTTTCCAACATGAAGACGAGGGGCCCCTGGGAATTCTGTGATTGGTTTGGGAAAGATTAAAGTCTAAGGAGGGGTTAGAGTGGACTGGCCGGACGCAATGGGGGCTGGGATGTCACTTTCATGGTTCCCCTATTTATAACAAGTGATTCAGCCCTCACTTACTCACCCCTTCCTGAGCCTCCCCCCACCCCAGCCCTGGGTGGGCAGCGGGGCCCACCCACTTGTCAGTGCCCTGACTTTCCCCACCCAGTGCCAGCCTCTGAGGGCTGCCCATTGGGGCGGTTGTTATTGTCGCAGCACTGGGATTGGGGCAGAGGGGCGGGGGGCCTGGTGGTCAGGCGGCGCTTGGCCGGGCGGCCCAGGTTGGCGGCTGGCTCGAGGCCCAGCCCACGGAGCTTCTGCTGAGAGTCTGGGCCCATTAGGCAAAGCGTTAGTGACAGGCTGGGAGGGCGGGTGGCGCGGCGGGCAGGGCGGGGCCTGCAGCCCTTGGTATTTTCCGATCCCAGCTGCTCTGTGAGGGTGGAAAGTATTTGGGGACCAGGCTTGGGGGCGGAGGTGGTGGTGGCGCCCCCGGCGGAAGCTGCCCCTGATTCATTCTTGGAGCATGGGGTTGGGGGGGGGTAGCGGTGCACATACATACCCGTGTGTATCTGGTCCATGCAAACGCTGTCTGGAGAGGGTATTCAGGCATACCCACATGCATTGGCTGGCTGGAGTGTCCTGGTGCAGCCTGGGGCCTGCTTTGCTCCCCAGCCCAGGGGCCCGCCCTCTCCCTCATGCCTACAGCTGCCAGGAGCTTGGTCCCCCTCTGGACACCATCTCCCAAGAGCCTGAGAAGCGCACCGTGATTGGTAAAGGGAACCCTGGCTCCTGGGCACCTGCATGGCAGCGCCCCTTCCACTCAAGACCCAGACCTTTTGTGCCTGCGAGGATGGGGAGTGGCCTTGGCCCCGGCCCTGGGCTCTGTGCAGGGGAAACCCCACAGGAAATGAGCCTGGCCAAATGGCCGCCCTTCCCGTTCTCGTCCCTGGGACACGAATGTGCTGTCTCACTTCCGGAGGCGGCCCAGGGAGGCTGGCTGCCCTGCGGGGCCTCGCCTGCTCCCAGTTGGCGCCTCCAGACCCTAAGGGGACAGGGCTGGGCTGGGGCCTGATGGGAAAGAGTGACTGGTATGTGTGTATGTGCGTATAGGGAGGGGACAAAACAGGACATCCCTCGCCGCCTGTCTCGAAGTGGTGAGCGCCACCAGATCGGGTGGACACTGGGGTCCTTCCTGGTGTGAGACGTCCATGTTTCCATTATCCTTTGCCTGGCAAAGACAGTAGCAGCTCTGTTGTGATCGTGTTTATCACTCCTGAGGTCCTCACCATGACTTATGAAGTCCATACTTATTATTATTATCCCTGTTTTGCAGATGGGGAAACTGAGGCCCAGAGAGGTTAAGTGACTTGCTCAGAGTCACTCAGCTCAGAAGCTGAAGAGCTGGGGTTTTCTTTTTTTTTTTTTTTTTTTTTGAGACGGAGTCTCGATCTGTCACCCAGGCTGGAGTGCAGTGGCCAGATCTCAGCTCACTGCAAGCTCCGCCTCCCGGGTTTATGCCATTCTCCTGCCTCAGCCTCCCGAGTAGCTGGGACTACAGGCGCCCGCCACCTCGCCCGGCTAGTTTTTTGTATATTTTAGTAGAGACGGGGTTTCACCGGGTTAGCCAGGATGGTCTCAATCTCCTGACCTCATGATCCGCCCGTCTCGGCCTCCCAAAGTGCTGGGATTACAGGCTTGAGCCACCGCGCCCGGCCTAGAGCTGGGGTTTTCAAATCTGGGCAGACTTGGGCTCCAAAACTGGAGTCTGCTAGCCAGGTGTTGGGCTCTTATCAAAAGAGGCTCCACTTACTAAAGAATTAGGGCGGACTTCATGCATTTGTGACTGGGGCAGTCTCACGGCACCCCTGCTTGGAGGGACCCGGATGTTAGTTTAATATTGCACTGCTGAGGTCATGAAATTTTTTTTTTCATTATTTTTTTGTCTCGTCATGTTGGCCAACCTGGTCTCAAACTCCTGGCCCCAAGCGATCTTCCTGTCTTGGCCTCCCGAAGTGTCGGGATGACCCACTGCGCTCAGCCTGAAATCATTTTCTTTTTTTTTTTTTTTTTTTTTTTTTTTTTTTTTTA
>NC_037687.1:13438427-13468845 GCF_003255815.1 Theropithecus gelada | reverse complement strand
AAAAAAAAAAAA
Organism: Theropithecus gelada; assembly: GCF_003255815.1. NCBI lineage: Eukaryota > Metazoa > Chordata > Mammalia > Primates > Cercopithecidae > Theropithecus > Theropithecus gelada. The sequence goes on along the minus strand of NC_037687.1, from coordinate 13,468,833 downwards.
AAAAAAAAAAAGAAGAAGAAAGAAAGAAAAAATTAGCCAGGTGTGGTGGTGCATAGCTGTAGTCCCAGCTACCCCAGAAGCTGAGGTGGGAGGATCACTTGAACCTGGGAGGCTGAGGCTGCAGTGAGCTGTGATTGCACCCCTGCACTCTAGCTGTGGTGACAGAGCGAGACTCCGTCTCAAAAAAAAATTTTTTTTTTTGTAGAGGTGGGGTCTTGTTGTATTGCCCGGGCTGGTCTTGAACTCCTGGCCTCAGGTGACTCTCCTGCCTCGGCCTCCCAAAGTGCTGGGATTACAGGCGTGAGCCACCATGCCTGGGCTGAAATTCTTAGTTTTCAAACTAGAGGGCCATGTGTTCATTTTGCACCGGGCCCTGAAAATTCTGTATCTCACCCTGGTGCTGGGCACTTACTGAGTGACATACACACTCGGTGACATCTCACTGGGCTGTGCAAAAGAGGCTCTTGGCTCCATTTTACAGATGGAGAAACTGAGGCTTGGAGGGTCTCTGGAAAACTGTGGAGCAAGGATTTGAACTTCGGGCTGTTAGGGTGGAGAGACCTGTATCTTGGAGCTTGGATCCTGTGCTCTGGGGGGCAGGGGGTGCGTGTCTAGGAGGAGACGGGGGTGCTTTGCTGCTGGCATCCGCCCTGGTGGGTGTGGGCTAAGCCCTGACCACTGAGGAGACCGGGCCACGGGGGGGAGGCCCTGGTGGTTTCCTCCTGCCCTCCAGGCTTCTAGGAAGTGGCGCCAGCTGGGGTGAGATCACTTCCTCACCCGCCTGCCTGCCCCCCCTCGGCTTCCTCTCACCGTGGCCCCATTTGGCCTGCCCAGGGCTCAATGAGGGCGGGGAGCTTGGCCATGCAAGTTGCTGTAGCCTCCTTGTCCTGCCTGGGCCCTCCAGGTATCTCTGCCTCTCCAGTGCTGGGGCTGGAACGGAGGGCACAGCTAGGCTCCAGCTCCCCGTGTGGTGGCTCCTGCATATGAGAAAAGGGCTTCCCTGTGATCGAAGGAAGCGTCTGGGGACCTGGAGGGGAGGTGTCCCCAAATCTCATTACCTCCTTTGCTCTCTCTCTCTCCCCTCCAGGTGCCAGCCTCTGGCCCCGCCCGGTGTCCCCCTCACCCCTGTGCCACGGCCGGCTGGGGTTCCTGGGGATGGGATTTGCTTCCTGTCACAAATCACATTGCCAGGGATTTCCAACCGACCCTGAGCTCTGCCACCGAGGATGCCGCCCGGGGACGGGGTGGCAGAGGCCCCGAAGCCTGTGCCTGGCCTGAGGAGCAGGGCTTAGCTGCTTGTGAGCAGGGTCCACACCAAGTCGTGTTCACAGTGGCTAAGTTCCGCCCCCCAGGCCCTCACCTCCTCCGGCCTTGCCACCTGTCCCCTGCTGCCGCCTGTCTGTCTGCCATCCTGCTGCCTGGCCTCCCTGGGCTCTGCCTCCCGTGCCTACTGAGCTGAAACACAGTTGGTTTGTGCACACTGGCTCAGTTCAGCAGGAACAGGAGTCAAGCCCCCTTGGAGCCTGCAGCCCGTGGGCTGATGCTTGGAGCAGAGATGAGGGCTCAGAATCAGACCTATGTCTGGAGGAGGGGTGTGGTGGGTGGGTCTGGCTGGGCCCAAATGTCTACTGCAGGCCCTGATCCCCAACTCTGCAACTGGGGACCCCTCCATGGCCACAGCTCAGGCTGGGCTGTGGTGCCAGCGTGGACAGGTGGGTGAGTGGGTGGCCCTTCCATTAAAAAGGAAGCCAGCTGTGTCCTCTCCCAGGAGGCTTGGCCCCTCCTCTCCCAAGCCTGGCAGGGGCACTGGCCTGGCCCACACCTTCCTAGCAGCCAGTTACCCAAGAGGAAGCTGCCTTGGGCCTCCAGACCGTTAAATGCCAACTCCTGGCTTCCGGTATCAGGCTGGGCTGACCAGACCTGGCCCCTTCTTGCTGGGCCCTGCAGTTTTCTAACTTGCGGGGAGGAGCAGTGACACCCACCCCACATGTAGGGCATGGAACAAGGTCCATGTGGACCCAGAAGGGACACAAAAGCGGGTCTGCTTAGTCCTGGGGCGCTGGGAACTAAGCTGGGAATAGCTGATCCTCCCTGCCTTGGGATTCTCAGGGCAGGGAAGAGTTAGGACTCTGTTTTTTTGTTTTGTTTTTTTTTTTTGGGAGACAAAGTCTCGCTCTGTCTGCCAGGCTGGAGTGCCATTGCACGTCTCAGCTCACTGCAACCTCTGCCTCCTGGGTTCAAGCGATTCTCCTGCCTCAGCCTCCTGAGCAGCTGGGATTACAGGTGCCTGCCACCATGCCTGGCTAATTTTTGTATTTTTAGTAGAGACGGAGTTTCACCATGTTGGCCAGGCTGGTCTCGAACTCCTGACCTCAGGTGATCTGCCCGCCTCAGCCTTCCAAACTGTTGGGATTACAGGCGTGAGCCACTGCGCCTGGCCAATTTTTTTTATGTTTTGTAGAGACAGGATTTTGCCATGTTACCCAGGCTGGTCTTGAACTCCTGATCTCAAGCAATCCGCTCATCTTAGCCTCCCAAAGTGCTGGTATTACAGGGGTGAGCCACCGTGCCCGGCCTTTTTTTGTTTGTTTCTGAGATGGAGTCTCACTCTGTTGCTCAGGCTTGAAGTACAGTGGCGTGATCTTGCCTCACTGCAACCTCCGCCTCCTGGGTTCAAGCGATTCTCCTGCCTCAGCCTCATGAGTAGCTGGGCTTACAGGTGCCCACCACCATGCCCGGCTGATCTTTGTATTTTTAGTAGAGACGGGGTTTCACCATCTAGGCCAGGCTGGTGTGATCATAGCTCATTGCAACCTTGAATGCCAGGGCACAAGTGATCCTCCTGCCTTAGCCTCCCCGTAGCTGGGACTACAGGTAATGCACCACCGCACCTGGCTAAGTGTTTTAAATTTTTTGTAGAGATGCGGGGGGATGGGTCTCACTATGTTGCCCAGGCTGTTCTGGAACTCCTGGCCACAAGCCATCCTCCCACCTTTGCCTCCCAACACGCCGGAATTACAGGTGTGAGCCACCATGCCTGGCCTCTCTCCATTACCTTGAAATCAGATGGGAGGAGGCTTTTTTCTGGATGGGACTGAGGAGGCACAATGAAGTCCGCCAGGTCATCGGGGCTAGGCCGTTGTCCTTTTCCCCACCCTAGGTAGGCGTGGACAGAAGCTTGCTTGGGATGGGATGGAGAGGAGAGATCGTGCTGTGTGTCATGTCTGTTGTTCAAGTAAATAAAAGTTGCCCTGACTTCATTCCTGAAGGTCTGGTCTGTGATTCACTCCTGCCTCCCATCGCTTTCAGCTTTTGATTGGCTTCAGCTTTTGATTGGCTTGGCACTCTGGGCTCCTGCCTGCCCATCCCTACCCCACTTGCTCTGAGGACAGCAGCAGGGTGCCCCGTGCTTGGAAAGGTGACCTTGGGGGTGTCCTGGATTGTGGGGTGACCATGAGGGAAACCCTAGACTGGAGAGATTTTCACATCGCTGATCAAGGGAGGATGGAAGCTGATCTGAAGTGGTGGTGGTGGGGTGACCCTGAGGGAAACGCTGGGCCTGAGGGGTGACATGTGGCGATAACTGGGATTTGAGGGTCTTGAGCTAGGGACATTTGGGGGCAACTTGGACCTACGGGATTACTCGGGCCTCAGGGGAAGATTTGGGGTGCCTGGTATCTGAGAATGCTGGGGGGGGAACTTGGGTTTGAGGGATGACATGAAGGAAACCCCAGTTCTTAAGGGGGACATTTGGATGTGGCTGGGACCTGCGTGATGCCCTAGGTACATGGGAACATTCGTGGGTGAGTGACACCTGAGGGGCACAGTAAAGAGTCCCCCAGATCCAAAGGCGGCAGGGACCACAAGGGGGTGCACTCCGGGCTCTCCACCCACCTCCATCGTCCCAGACCTCCAGGCGGCGCCACGGAGCGCGCGGGACAGTCCCGGGTCCGCACGCACATACCTGCGGGATTACGCGCGGCGGGGCAGGAGGTGGGGCCGTCTCCGATTGGTCCACTCGAGCGGAGGGGCGGTGCCAAAAGCCAATCCCCGTGCCCAGCGCCGCCAAAGTCCCGCCCCCGACTGTGGGCTCCGCCTTCTAGCGGCTGGCCCCGCCACTCCGGGAAGCCTCTGTCCTCTCCTGCCCCGGCTCTGACAGTGATCCAGACACAGTACTTCCATTCGTCCAAAAGAGAGGAAGGCCCCGAGGAAACTGCTTCTCGGGGAGCCAGGGACTTTACACAACCACGGGCTTTCTCGACGTTCCTTGGATCCCTCACTCTATTTGGCGATTTGGAGCCTCTTCAGTGGTGCAAGATCCCAGACACGCCCTGGCCACGTCCCCTGGCGAGCGTCCACGCGCCGACCACGCCCACTCCGTTTTTCTTCTCTTGGCCAGCGCCCCGCCCACCGAGGTCGAGTCTAAACTCGGGGTGTCTTCCACATCCAGCTGCACCCAACACTTGCCACAGCCTCCCATGCTCAGCAATTTGGAGACAAGAACCCCCAATATTGGCGTCTGGAGCCAGGGCGCTCCCCACCCTCATCTTGACCCTTCCCAGGGGCTCAAGGGCCCTGCAGCCAGGGGTGGGAAGGGGTCAGTGGCTGCAACCAGGTCCTAAATCAAACGTCCTAGCTGGTGCCTTTTTTTTTTTTTTTTTTTTTGATACGGAGTCTCGCTCTGTCGCCCAGGCTGAAGTGCAGTGGCGCGATCTCGGCTCACTGCAAGCTCCGCCTCCTGGATTCACGCCATTCTCCTGCCTCAGCCTCCCGAGTAGCTGGGACTACAGGCGCCCGCCACCATGCCCAGCTAATTTTTTTTGGTATTTTTAGTAGAGACGGGGTTTCACCGTTAGCCAGGATGGTCTCGATCTCCTGACCTCGTGATCCGCCCGCCTTGGCCTCCCAAAGTGCTGGGATTACAGGCGTAAGCCACCACACCCAGCCGCTGGGTGCCTTTTCTTTCCACTTTGCAACCTCAGTTTTCTCATCTGTAAAATGGAAAAGATAATCCTACCAACTCATAGGGCTGTGGTGACAATTAAATGACAGCGGTAACGCATTCGGCCCTGTGCTCCCTCATGGTGAGCTGTCCATCCCTGTTTTGAAATATTTACATAAGGCCGGGCGCGGTGGCTTACGCTTGTAATCCCAGCACTTTGGGAGGCTGAGGAGGGCAGATCACCTGAGTTCAGGTGTTCGAGACCAGCCTAGCCAATATGGCGAAACCCCGTCTCTACTAAAAATACAAAAATTAGCGGGGTGTGGTGGCACATGCCTGTAATCCCAGCTACTCCGGAGGCTAAGGCAGGAGAATCGCTTGAACCTGGGAGGCAGAAGGTTGGAGTGAGCCCAGATCGTGCTACTGCACTCCAGCCTGGGCAACAGAGCAAGACAATAAAAAGAGAAATATTTACGTAAGTACCATGGAATGAAGCCAGCAGTCGCTCCCATCCCACCCCTTGCTTGATGCTGCACCCAGAAATGAGGCCTTTTTTTTTTTTTTTTTTGGTGGAGGAAATGGGGTTGCGGGTGTGAGTGGCTCTGGAGACACACCCCAGTCTCAAAATTAAAAAGAAAAAGCTCTGTTCAGTCTTAAAAAAAAAAAAAAAAAAGGACATATAATACACTGTTCAATAAATAGAAAAAAAGTTACAAAATGATGTGATCTTTTGTCCTTAATATACAAGAAGGGAGATGTGGGGGTGACGGAGGTGGGGGTGATGTTCTCCCTTCTCCTCCCTGGGTCAAGGTGGGGGAAAGGAAAGATGGCCAAAGAGAGACGGCAGTAGGGACTTAGGTGCAGAGAGAAAGGCAGGTAAGTGCCAGGAAAAATGAAAACAGAGTAAGATGAAGGGGCGAAGCAGAAAGACAGGAGGAGAAAGGGTGAAAAGAGAGCCAGAAAAACGCCAAGATGCAGGTCTCTTTCCTTTCCCGATCGGGGGTGGGGTCTCTGGCTCTCTCTCATCTGTGTCCCCCCACCCCAGGTTGGGAGGGGCAGTGTGAGCCTCGCTCAGTTCCTGAGTTGTACGTCCAGTGACTAGCAGGTGAGAGGAGAGGGCAGGGATGACTTCCCTAACCCTTAGCCTACCCTGGGACCCGAGTGCCCAAGGAAATGGGGGTCCTGGCCACACAGGAGGATAAGGGGGTGAGGTATGAGGCTGAGGCCTGAGGCCTCTTCATTTCCTTCAGTGGGGGTGAGCCATTGGTCCGGGCTGGGCAGCCACTTTGGAGGTGGCATAACGGGGGGCCCTGAGGAGTAAGGGCTGGGGGAGGACCCCTGGCCACCCAGGGTGGGGTTGGGGGAAAATGTGCTACATGGATTTAGAGGGCTGATTTCTGGAAAGTCCTGCCTCCCAGCTTCCCTCCTGGAGCCCAAGCCAGTCTGGGTAAGGGGAGTTTCTCTATTGCTTTTGGGGGGCCCAAAGTGGGGTCATACCAGCAGCCCAAGGACACACCCCTTCTAAGCTTCTGGGTGACAGTATGGCTTCTGCTTCTGGAGTCCTGCACACTTGCTCACACACTCCCAGGCACACACGTGGCAGGATGCCCCTTCCCCTGCCCCCCCCGTCTCCAGCCGGGCTCCTTCCCTGACTTAATAATACTGAAATGCCACGTGGGCCTAATTGGAGAGCAAGGGTGGGGGACGCAGGGGCGAGGGGGATCCCCACTCCCACGCACCTCACTGCCCCTCAACCAAAACGCTCCCGCACCAAAAGCATGAGTTTCTTCTTGCCCTTGTAGGTCTGTTTGAGGTTCTCCAAGAACTGTGCGAACTGGAGGTGCCCGTCGGGCGCCAGCAGGAAGGTCTCCCGGGCCTTGCCCAGGAATTCAATGAAGTCCCCATAGTGCCGCGGGCTGATGTGCGTGAGGCGCGAGTGGCTGGTGGTGATGTAGGCGGTGACTGCCGCATCCAGGAGCTGGCAGAGCGGCGCCCGGTCAGCACCCAGTGGCTTGGTGGCCCGGCGTGCCCCTAAGGGGCCCAGGCCGGGCGCCGAGAGAGTCCAGCGGCGCAGAATATCGGACAGCATTGGGGCACAGTGGATGCTGCGGATGATGAGGGGGACGATGGCAGAGAGCTCGTGCCGGCCCAGGGAGTGGCTGAGCGAGCAGGCCCAAAGCACGTCGTTGACGGCAGGGTGGCTGTCCTGGTTGAAGGCAATGCTGAGCTGCGCCAGGGCCAGCGTCGCCAGCTTGTAGGCCCGGAGCGGCAGCCCGCGGTGCTCCATATAGCGGGCCACAGTGAAGAGGTGGGCGTGGCCCAGGCCGCCGGCCGCCGCGTCCAGCACGATCTGGTAGGCCGCTTCGAAGGCCGAGTGGTTCTTCTCACACAGGGTCAGGGCAGGCAAAGCGCAGTTCTGAGGGTCCTTCATGGCGCACTGCAAGGCCAGGGTGCGGGCGCAGGCCCAGAGCTCCTCCCTCCGGGGTGTGTCCAGCTGCAGTCGCAGCAGAGTGGCGTGTGTGGTGCCCGTCACTGCTACGATGGTGGCCGCCTCCACCGGTGTGAATAGGGAATACCAGTTCTGCATGATATTCATCAGGGCTTGCGGGCCTGGTGGGAGGTGAGGGGGGAAATCCGTCAGAAGAGGGGGCAGAGACATGTCTATGTATGCGTGGGTTAACCATGACAGGGTCACCTCCACTTCCACCTCCACACCATGCTGAACAGAAACTTCCTTTCCAAATCACCAGGGTGCAGCTGGACCAGGTGGAAATGACCTGTGTAGAAGGCTAAGCTTTGTCCAGCTCCATCGGCTGGCCAGCCATTCCCTCCTGGCCAAGCCCTGAGCACAGGCTGGAATCCGGGAAGAGTCTCTACTTCTCTTTCCTTTTTTTATTTATTTTTTTTTTTGAGGTGGAGTCTCCCTCTGTTGCCCAGGCTGGAGTGCAGTGGCGCGATCTCGGCTCACTGCAAACTCCCCCTCCCGGGTTCAAGCCATTCTCTTGCCTCAACCTCCTGAGTAGCTGGGACTACAGGCACCGGCCACCATGCCCAGCTAATTTGTTGGTATTTTTAGTAGAGACGGGGTTTCACCGTGTTAGCCAGGATGGTCTTGATCCCCTGACCTTGTGATATGCCCGTTCTGAGATGGAGTCTTGCTCTGTCACCCAGGCTGGAGTGCAGCAGCGATTTCTTGGCTCACTGCAACCTCCGTCTCCTGGGTTCCAGAAATTCTCCTGCCTCAGCCTCCCGAGTAGCTGGTATTACAGGCACATATCACCACACCTGGCTAATGTTTGCATTTTTAGTAGAGATGGGGTTTTGCCATGTTGGCCAGGCTGGTCTCGAACTCCTGACCTCAAGTGATCCACCCGCCTCGGCCTCCTAAAGTGCTAGGATTACAGGCGTAAGCCACGGCGCCCGGCCCTCTTTACTTTTATTAAACAATTTTTTAGAGACAGGGTCTCACCCTGCCACTCAGGCTGGAGTGCAGTGGCACAGTCACAGCTCACTGCAGCCTCAATCTCCTGGGCTCAAGTGATTTTCCCACCTCAGCCCCCCCGATAGTTGGGACTATAGGTGTGTGCCACCATGCCTGGCTTGCTTCTCTCTCTCTTTTTTTTTCCCCCAGAGGGGGTTTTCCTCTGTCACACAGGCTGGAGTGCAGTGGCACAATCATGGCTAACTGTAGCGTTGATCTCCTGGGCTCAAGCGATCCTCCTGCCTCAGCCTCCCAAGCAGGTGGAACTATAGGCACGTGCCACCATGCCCACCTAATTTTTAATTTTTTGTAGAGATGGGATATCACTATGTTACCCAAGCTGCTCTTGAACTCCTGGGCTCAAGTGATCCTCGCGCTTTGGCCTCCCAAAGTGCTGGGATTACAGGCGTGAGCCACCGTGCCCAGCTGCTTCTCTCTTTCTTGTCTGTCTGGTTCTCTCAGTGCCCTCTGCAGAACCAGAACAGCGAGGTGGGTTGCAGGTCCCCTTAGGGGCTCTCACCAATCTCTGTGGCACAGCTGACCAGCCAGCGCACCATCTCCCTCCGCCGCCAGGTCATTATGTTCAGAGTCATCCGCATCACCTGCAGGGTAGGGGTGGGGAGAAGGGGGTTAGCCGGAGTCTTGGGCTGGCCTATGGAGGGGCATTGGGAGATGGAGGACCCCAGAAACACTTGGAGGTTAAAGCTGATCCAATGAACCTGGGTAAGTGATCTCAACTCTCTAGGCATCAGTTTCCTTACTTAGAAAATGGAGATAAAATAGTATCTGTCTCACAGGATTGTTGTTTTGCTTTTTTTGTTTTTGTTTGTTTGTTTTTTGAGATGGTTTGTTTGTTTTGTGAGATGGAATCTTGCTCTGTCACCCAGACTGGAGTGCAGTGACGCAATCTTGGCTCACTACAACCTCCGCCTCCCAAGTTCAAACAATTCTCCTGCCTCAGCCTCCCAAGTAGCTGGGATTACAGGCGCCTGCCACCATGCTCAGCTAATTTTTATACTTTTAGTAGAGATGGGGTTTCACCGTGTTAGCCAGGATAGTCTCAATCTCCTGACCTTGTGATACGCCGGTGTCAGCCTCCCAAAGTGCTGGGATTGCAGGAGTGAGCCACTGCGCCTGGCCTTTTTTTTTTTTCCTTTTTGAGATGGAGTCTTGCTCTGTCACCCAGGCTGGAGTGCAGTGGTTCGATCTTGTCTCACTGCGTGCTCTGCCTCCCAGGTTCAGGCCATTCCTCCTACCTCAGCCTCCTGAGTAGCTGGGACTACAGGCACCTGCCACCACACCCAGCTCATTTTTTGTATTTCTTTTAGTAGAGACGGGGTTTCACCGTGTTAGCCAGGGTGGTCTCGATCTCCTGACCTCGTGATCTGCCGCCTTAACCTCCCAAAGTACTGGGATGACAGGCATGAGCCACCGTGCCCGGCTTCCTTTTTTTTCTTTTTGAGGGTCTCACTCTGTCACCCAGGCTGGAGTGCAGTTGTGGTCTCTCGGCTCACTGTAACCTACACCTCCTGGCTTCATGTGATTCTCCTGCCTCAGCCTCCCAAGTAGCTGGAATTACAGGCGCCCACAACCACCCGCGGCTAATTTTTGGTAGAGATGGGTTTTCACTGTGTTGGCCAGGCTGGTCTTGAACTCCTGGCCTCAAGCGATCCACCTCAGCCTCCCAAAGTGCTGGGATTACAGGTTACAGGTGCGAGTCACAGCACCTGGTCCCAATTTCTTTTTTCTTTTCTGCTTTTTCTTTTAGAGTTGGGGTCTTCTTGCTCTGTAACCTGGGGTGCAGTGTTGTGATCATAGCTCACTGCTGCAGCCTCAAATTCCTGGCCTCAGGCAATCCTCCTGCCTCAGCCTCCTGAGGAGCTGGGACTATAGGGGTGCACCATCACATCTGGCTAATTTTTAAAGTTTTTTTTTTTTTTTTGAGACGGAGTCTTGCTTGTCGCCCAGGCTAGAGTGCAGTGGCGCGATCTCGGCTCACTGCAAGCTCCACCTCCCGGGTTCACGCCATTCTCCGGCCTCAGCCTCCCGAGTAGCTGGGACTACAGGCGCCCGCCACCACGTCCGGCTAATTTTAGCCAGGACGGTCTCTATCTCCTGACCTTGTGATCTGCCTGCCTCGGCCTCCCAAAGTGCTGGGATTACAGGCGTGAGCCACCGTGCCCGGCCCTAAAGTTTTTTTTTCAGAGACAGGGGTCTCACTATGTTTTCCAGGCCAATCTCAAACTCCTGGCCCCAAGCAATCCTCCCATCTTGGCCTCTCAAAATGCTGGGATTACAGGTGTGAGCCACTGTGCCCGGCCCTATTCCTTATCTTCTTAGTGAACTTCTGCCACCCTCTGAGGCCCCACCCCCACAGGTCTCTTACCTGTCTATTCCTGCAGTCTCCGCCCTCCTCCAGGTCCCATGGGACCCATACCCTACGGACGACTTCTTTCCAGCAAGCTGCACCCAAGATTTGCCCTTGCAGTACCACCCTTTGTTTGGCCCCTGGGGATGACCCAGACACTCAGCTGCAGGCCCTGCATACAGGACTTTTTTTTTTTTTTTTCATGAGACAGAGTCTTGCTCTGTCCTTCAGGCTGGAGTGCAGTGGTGTGATTTCGGCTCACTCCAACCTCTGCCTTCCGGGTTCAAGCGATTCTCCTGCCTCAACCCGAGTAGCTGGGATTACAGGCACGTGCCACCACGCTTGGCTAATTTTTGTGTTTTTAGTAGAGATGGGGTTTCATCATGTTGGCCAGGCTGGTCTCGAACTCCTGGCCTCGTGATCTGCCCGCCTCGGCCTCCCAAAGTGCTGGGATTACAGGTGTGGGCCACCACACCCTGCCGCATACAGGACTTTCAACCACAGACCCCACCCCAAGAGTTGGTGTCTCATCTTCAGGACCTTACCCTGGGCCAGCCTCTCAGTGGTGAATCCCTTTCCATAGATGGGCAATCCTCCTCAGGCCCCGCCCCCAAGGCAGCTCCTTATTGGTAGGCTCTGTCCCACCCTCGGCTTCAAACCCACCCACCCATGATCCTTAACCAATAGCACATTACTCCCAGGCCCCAACCCCAGACTTCGCTTGCTATCCATCCGCTGGCTTGCCTCTCTGCTCCAGTGACAACTCTCCCCTAGAACTCAGTCTCCTCCATAGGCGGATTCTATTAATAATTCATAGGCTTCACCCCAATGGGGACCCCATTCCCACACTCCCAGGCCTTACAGACCTTGCCCTTCTGTGGCCCTGCCCCCAAAGGTGAGGTTGACAGTCAGGCCCCACCTGCAGAGGTGTGGCCCACATGCAGACCCCATCCCCAGAGACACCGATTCATCTAGTCCCCACTCCCAGGGGAGTGGCTCACTCATGCCACGCCCCCAAGGCAGTGGCCCACTCATGCCACGCCCTCAGAGGTGTGGCTCACTCACAGTCCCCGCCCCAAGGGAGTGGCTCTCGCTCAGGCCCCACCCCTGAGGAACAGCTCGGGCAAAAGCGGGGTCCCCAGCGAAGTGGCTCACTAGCAGCCCATGCCCCCGGAGGCGCAGCTCACAATCAATCCTGGCCCCAAGCCAGCATCGCCCTCCCGCATCCACCTGACAGCCCTCACCTGCAGCCCCAGCTCCAGTGCGATGCCCAGCAGCGTGGTGTCTGGTGGGGCGCTGACCGGGGTGGCTGTCTTGCAGGCGTCTTGCGCCAGCTTGAAGAGCAGGGCGGGAGAGTGGATGTTCTGCTGGATGGAGCCCAGTACCGCGTGTAGCCACTTGGGGTCTCCTGGGTGAAGGGAGGGACACAGGACACCGTCAGATACACCCCAGCACTAGCCTTTGACAACCACCCGACCTGTTCACACAGATCCTTCCACCCAGGGACACAAGTGAGTGTAGAGGGATATGTATTCAGACCTCAGCGCCCCCAGTCCTTGCCAATTATCTCCTCTGTGGCCCTTTCCTGTTACAGAAAGCCACCTAGGGGCAGGGCACAGTGGCTGCTCACACCTGTAATCCCATCACTTTGGGAGGCCTAGGTGGGTGGATCACTAGGTCAAGAGTTCGAGACCAGCCTGGCCAACATGGCAAAACCCCGTGTACAAAAATTAGCTGGGCATGGCGGCGGGCGCCTGTAATCCCAGCTACTTGGGAGGCTGAGGCACGAGAATCGCTTGAACCCGGGAGGCACAGCCTGCAGTGAGCTGATATCGCACCACTGCACTCCAGCCTGGGTGACAGAGCGATATCCATCTCAAAAAAAAAAAGAAAAAAGAAAAGAAAGCCACCTAGGGATCCTGTGGACCTCTCCCTCATCTCAAAGGCATCGGGTGCACACCCAGAATGCCAGGGTTCGAATTCTGGTCCTGCCACCCACTAGCTGTGTGACCCTGAGTAAGTCACTTTACCTCTCTGTGCCCTGGCTGCCCCATCTGTAAAATGGGTAACACTCAGGCAATGGAACCCCCCTCACAGGGTGGTGGTGGGCCCATACTTGGCAAGGCCTTAACATGGCAAGGAGCTGCTCAAATGTTAGCTTTTATTATTATTTTGAGATGGAGTTTTGCTCTTGTTGTCCAGGCTGGAGTGCAGTGGTGCAGTCTCGGAGTGCAGTGGTGCAGTCTCGGCTCACTGCAACCTCTGTCTCCCGGGTTCATGCGATTGTCCTGCCTCAGCCTCCCAAGTAGCTGAGATTACAGGTGCCTGCCACCCCGCCCAGCTAATTTTCGTATTTTTAGTAGACACAGGGTTTCACCACATTGGCCAGGCTGGTCTTGAACTCCTGACCTCAGGTGATCCCCCTGCCTTGGCCTCCCAAAGTGCTGGGATTACACGTGTGTGCCACTGTGCCTGGCTAATTTTTGCATTTTTAGTAGAGATGGGGTTTCACCATATTGGCCAGGCTGTTCTTGAACTCCTGGCCTCAAGTGATTTGCTGGTCTCGAACTCCCGGCATCAAGTGATTTGCCTGCCTCAGCCTCCTAAAGTGCTGGGATTACAGGCATGAGCTACCGTGCTCAGCCAATAATGAGGTTTGGATGAGGTCATGAAGTTCAGGTACTCATGAGAGGGTTAGTGACCTTAGAAGAAGATACACTGGAGAAATTTAACTTTCCCTCTCGGTCTCTCCTCTCTCCCTCTTCTCTTTCTTCTCTCTCTCCTCTCTGTTACCTGACTCCTCTCTCTGTCCCCCTCCTACTATCTCTTTGTCCCTCTCTCTCTCTCCCCACCTCCTCTCTCTCACTTTCCTCTCTACTCACCCCTCCACTCCCCCCAACTCTCAACACAGCAAGAAGGCAGCCGTCTGTAAGCTGGGAAGAGAGCCCTCACCAGGAACTAGCCATACTGACGTAGTGATCTTAGACTTCTAGCCTCCAGAAATGTGAGAAAATAAATTTTTGTTGTTGAAGTCACGCAGTCTCTGGTGTTTTGTTACGCCAGCCTGAGCTAAGACACCAGCTACCTGCATGGCTCCACCTCACCTTCCAGTCTCTGCTTAAATGTTCACCTGTTTTATTCCACTCCATGGTATTTGTTCCTGTCTCATTTACTGCATCACTTGCTTCTCCCCACTAGAATGTCATTCCACAGGGCAGGGGATCTGGGACAGTTTTGCCACCTGCTACATCCCCAGCACCTGAGACAGTGTCTGGTATATATAGGAGGCGCTCAAGGAATGTGGGTGGAATTTCGTGAAAGGATAAGAGGAAGTAGGAAAGTTAAGAGGGAAGGAAGAAGGAGATGACAGAGGAGGAAGATAAAGGAATCAGGACAGCTGCCACCCTCACCCTTGGCGGCTGTCAACATGGTGGAAGCCAGTTCACACTGGCGGGTCTCCAGGTGGCCAAGGATGAACCAGCGGGGGAAGCGGTTGCTCATGATGGAGTCCAGCGGGCTGGGATGAGGTTCTCCAGCAGGAAATGCTGTCTCCAGTACAGGCAGCCTGGGTAAGAGGAGAAGTGAGCCATGGTGAGGTGGGTCTGTTGTCCCCATTCTCTCTGGGAGACAGAGAAGCCTCCTGTCTTGGCCTCCCCACTTCAGCCAGCAGAGCCCTGACAACTCAAGATGATGGAAGATGTGTGTGCAAGATGTTCACTGCAGTGTTGTTTATAAATTGATACATTTACTTATTTTAGAGACAGGGTCTCACTCTGTCACCCAGGTTGGAGTCCTTGGTGCAATCATAGCTCACTGCAGCCTTGAACTTCTGGGCTCAAGTGATCCTCCCATTTCAGCATCCTGAGTAGCTGGGACTACAGGCATGTGCCACCATACCTGGCTTTTTTCTTTTTGAGACCGAGTTTTGCTCTTGTTGCCCAGGCTGGAGTGCAATGGCGCGATCTCGGCTCACTGCAACCTCACCTCCCTGGTTTAAGCGATTCTGCTGCCTCAGCCTCCCGGGTAGCTGGGATTACGAGCCATGTGCCACCATGCCCGGTTAATTTTGTATTTTTAGTACAGATGGGGTTTCTCCATGTTGGTCAGGCTGATCTTGAACTCCTGACCTCAGATGATCTGCCTGCCTCAGTCTCCTAAAGTGCTGGGATTACAGGTGTGAGCCACCAAGCCCAGCCTTTTCTTTCCCTTTCTTCTCTCCTTCCTTCCTTCCTTCCTTCCTCCCTTCCTCCCTCCCTCCCTCTGTCCCTCCTCTCTCTCTATAAAGATGGGGTCTTGCTATGTTGCCCAGGCTGATCTCAAACTCCTGGTCTCAGGTGATTCTCCTGTCTCAGCCTCCTTGTAAGCTATATTGCTAAGTGGCTCACCATATATGCAGTTTTGTGTTTAGAAAGTTATTCAAGGCCAGGCACAGTGGCTCATGCCTGTAATTTTAGCACTTTGGTAGACTGAGGCAGTCAGATTGCTTGAGTCCAGGAGTTTGAGACCAGCATGGGCAACACAGCGAAACCTTGTCTCTACAAAAAATACAAAAATTAGTTGGGGGTGGTGGTGGGCTCCTATAGTCCAAACTACTCAGAAGGCTAAGGTGGGTGGGAGGATAGCCTGAGCCTGGGAGTTCGAGGCTGCGGTGAGCTGTGACAGTGCCACTGCACTCCATCCAGCCTGGGTGACAGAAAGAGACCGTCTCAACAAAAACAACAACAGCAACAACAAAAAAAGTTATTCAAAGTTGCCCAATGGTGGGATTAACAGCATGCAATAGGACTCAGGCTAGCCTCATTCCAAATATTACCTAAGCTTCCTTGCTGTTCCTGTAGGTGGAAAATGAGAGTAAACATACTTATTTTGCTAGGTTGTTTTGAAGATTATATAAGGTACTGAGTCATGGACTCAGATAAGAGGCCAGCATATTTTTTCTTCAAAGGGCTGGACCACTAATATTTTGGGCTTTGCAGGGTCTTTGGTCTGTATTTCTTTTTTTTTCTTTCTTTTTTTTTTTTTGAAAGAGAGTCTTGCTCTGTCATCCAGCTGGAGTGCAGTGACGTGATCTTGGCTCACTGTAACCTCTGCCTCCCAAGTTCAAGCAATTCTCATGCCTCAGCCTCCTGAGTTGCTGGGATTACAGGCGTGCGCCATCGTGCCCGGCTAATTTTTACATTTTTGTTTTTATTTATTTATTTTTTTGAGACAGAGTTTTGGTCGTGTTGCCCAGGCTGGATTGCAGTGGCACAATCTCGGCTCACTGCAACCTCTGCCTCCCGGGTTCAGATGATTATCTTGCCTCAGCCTCCCGAATAGCTAGGATTACAGGCGTGCACTACCGTGCCCAGTTCATTTTGTATTTTTAGTAGAGACGGGGTTTCTCCATGTTGGTCAGGCTGGTCTCGAACTCCCGAACTCAGGTGATCCGCCCACCTTGGCCTCCCAAAGTGCTGGGATTACAGGCGTGAACCATGGCTCCTGGCCCTAATTTTTGTATTTTTAGTAGACATGGGGTTGCATCATGTTGGCCAGGCTGGTCTTGAACTCCTGTCCTCAAGTGATCCACCCCTCTCAGCCTCCCAAAGTGCTGGGATTACGTGAGCCACCGTGCCCGGCCGCTGATCTGTATTTCAACAACTTAATTCTGTCATTGTCCTGCCAAAGAAGCCACAGACAATTCACAGATGAATGGACATGGCTGTGTGCCAATAAAGCCATTTCTGGACACTGAAATTTGAATTTCACATATTTTTCATGTGTTATAAAATATTCTTTTGATTTTTTTCAACCGTTTATAAATGTAAAAACCATTCTTATCTCATGGGCTGTACGAAAACAGGTGGCAGGCCAAATTAGGCCTCATGGGCTGTATTTTGCTGAGAAAAAAATTTTTGCATAGAAAAGTCTGTTGTCTAAATCTTGGCTCTTACATGCTGCTCTTTCTAAATATTCTGGAAAAACACTCCAAACTCTGTGTGTGTGTGTGTGTGTGTGTGTGTTTTAAAGAGACGGGCCAAGATGAGAGGGTCACTTGAGACCAGGAATTTGAGACCAACCTGGGCAATGTAATGAGATCCCATCTCTACAAAAAAAAAATTTAAAACCAGGCCAGGCGCGGTGGCTCATGCCTGTAATCCCAGCACTTTGGGAGGCCGAGGCGGGTGGATCACGAGATCAGATCAGACCATCCTGGCTAACATGGTGAAACCTTGTCTCTACTAAAAATACAAAAAGTTAGCTGGGAGTGGTGGTGGGCACCTGTGGTCCAGCTACTCGGGAGGCTGAGGCAGGAGAATGGCGTGAACCCGGGAGGCGGAGCTTGCAGTGAGCCCAGATCGCGCCACTGCACTCCAGCCTGGGCAATGCAGTGAGACTCCCTCTCAAAAAAAAAAAAAAAATTAAAAACTAGCCAGGTGTAGTGATGAGTGCCTGTAGTCCTAGTTACTTGAAAGGCTGAGGTGCGAGGATCCTCTGAGCCCAAGTATATGAGGCTGTGAAGAGCTATGATCCTGCCATTGCATTCCAGCCTGGGCAATGGAGTGAGACTGTCTCTAAAAGGACAAAAAAAGAGAGAGATGGGGTCTTGCTCTGTTGCCCAGGCTGGAGTCCAGTGGCAATTCATAGGTGGGATCATAGATCACTACAGCCTTGAATTCCTGGCCTCAAACAATCCTCCCTCCTCAGCCTCCCCAGTAGCCGGGACCATAGATGTGTACCACCAGGCCGGATCCCAAGTTGTTTACAGGTATCTCTGAAGGATGGTTTCAGAAGGCATGGAATAGGTTTCACCTTGTTGGGCATGGTTTACTATCGAGTTGGCCTTTTTTTTCTTGAGACAGAGTCTCTCTCTGCCGCCCAGGCTGGAGTGCAGCGGTGCAATCTGGGCTCACTGCAAGCTCCGCCTCCCCAGTTCACGCCATTCTCCTGCCTCAGCCTCCCTAGGACTATAGGCGCCCACCACCACACCCGGCTAATTTTTCTGTAGTTTTAGTAGCGATGGGGTTTCACAGCGTTAGCCAGGATGGTCTCGATCTCCTGACCTCATGATCCGCCCCCCTCGGCCTCCCAGAGTGCTGGGATTACAGGCGTGAGCCATCACGCCTGGCCCCAACTGGTTCTTTTATGACGTGTCCTTATAGTGGAAGACTATGCAGTGATTCACGTCCTGTGTGATACGACAAATCCTATAAGATGCAAAGCTCAATGAAAAAAAAGGTGCAAAGAATAGATACAGGATGTACCACCGGTATAAAAGGAGGACCAGTGTTCAATTTCCAGATTCTGGGTTTGCAGAAACCTCAATTCTTGCAGGATAGATACGAAAGTGATAACAATGCTTGCCTCCAGAGAGATCTGGGTAGGCTGAGATAAACCTGCCTAGAAAAGATCTCGGCTTTGTGTACCTTTTCATGTATCATGTGAATATTCTCAAACTCAAAATAAGATTACACATTTAGCCAGGTGCAGTGGCTCACGCCTATAATCCCAGAGCTTTGGAAAGCTGAGGTGGGCAGACCACTTGAGCTCAGAAATTCGAGACCAGTCTGAGCAACATGGTGAAACCCCATCTCTCCAAAAAATACAAAAATTAGCCCAGTGCGGTGATGCACGCCTGGAGTCTCGGATACTCAGGAGGCTGAGATGGGAGGATCACTTGAGCCCAGGAGGCAGAGGTTGCACTGAGCAGAGATTGCACCACCTTACTCCGGCCTGGGTGACACAGCCAGACCCTGTCTCAAAAACAAAAAACAAAAAAACTCACATTTATATTTAACAATAGAAAGCACAGCTGTGTGAGGTGGCTCATGCCTGTAATCCTAGCACTTTGGGAGGCCAAGGCAGGTGGATCATGAGGTCAGGAGTTCAAGACCAGCCTGGGCAATATGGTGAAACCCCATCTCTACTAAAAATACAAAAATTAGCCGGGCGTGGTGGTGCATGCCTGTAATCCCAGCCACTTGGGAGGCTGAGGAAGGAAATTGTTTGAACCCAGGAGGTCGAGGTTGCAGTGAGCTGAGATCATGCCACTATACTCCAGCCTAGGTGGCAGAATGAAAAGCACATGGCATCATCATCAAATGCCAGGGTGAGGGAGAATCAATTAACTAGACTGTGAGTTCAGGCTGGCCGGGTGGGGCTCTGAGCTCCCCTCCCATGCCCGCCCCTCTTCCCCCCAGCTCCCCCGCCCTGGCCACCTATCCTCACCTCATGGCTCGCAGCGCGAGGCGATAGGCCAGGTCGGGGTCATGAGGCAGCAGTGCAGTGAACAGGTAGCGGGCACAGGTGTGCATGGGCACGCTCTCCCGGAACAGCACCTCCCCGAAGCCACTGAAGGGACCCCCTGCAGGAATAGCCTGAGCTCAGTGCCCAGGTGTGGGCTTGCCTCAGCCCCTCCCCAGGTTTCACAAGACCCCAGGCTTTTTAAGTAGTGGGTGGGCTGGCCCCTGGGTAGAGTGGCTGTGGCTAGATGGGTCCCCAGGGGTAGGGGTTCAGGGCTGAGACTGAGACAAGCTCTGGGTAATACAAATAAAAGAGGAGGCCAGGCTGGGCACAGTGGCTCACGCCTGTAATCCCAGCACTTTGGGAGGCCGAGGCAGGCGGATCACGAGATCAGGAGTTCGAGACCATCCTGGCTAATAAGGTGAAACCCTGTCTCTACTAAAAATACAAAAAAAATTAGCCAGGTGTGGTGGCGGGCGCCTGTAGTCTCAGCTAC
Organism: Theropithecus gelada; assembly: GCF_003255815.1. Classification (NCBI taxonomy): domain Eukaryota; kingdom Metazoa; phylum Chordata; class Mammalia; order Primates; family Cercopithecidae; genus Theropithecus; species Theropithecus gelada. The sequence goes on along the minus strand of NC_037687.1, from coordinate 13,449,323 downwards.
TCGGGAGGCTGAGGCAGGAGAATGGCGTGAACCCGGGAGCAGAGGCTGCAGTGAGCCGAGATCGCGCCACTGCACTCCAGCCTGGCGGACAGAGCGAGACTCCATCTCAAAAAAAAAATAAAATAAAAGAGGAGGCCGGGACCGCGGCTCATGCCTGTAATCCCAGTACTTTGGGAGGCCGAGGCGGGCGGATCACTTGAGGTCAGGAGTTTGAGACCAGCCTGGCCAACGTGGGAAAACCCCATCTCTACTAAAAATACAAAAATTAGCTGGGTGTGGTGGCGCATGCCTGTAATCCCAGTTACTCGGGTGGCTGAGGCAGGAGAATCACTTGAACCCAGGAGGCGAAGGTTGCAGTGAGCCGAGATCGCGCCACTAGAAAAAAGGAAAAAAAAAAAGAAGAGACTCCAGGCACACTCCCAGGTGAGGAGCAGGGCTCAGATGCAAGGTGGGGCCAGAGGGTGGAGGTGGGGCTGCACCTGCCTTGGGGAGCGGGACCAGCAGCCAAGACGAGCAAGTCCGATAGCGTAGAGGGCCTGGAAGGGGCAGGGATAAGCGGCTCCCTGCGGCGCTAGGGGACGGAATCTCACAACACACAGGCCATTAGGGCCAGGCCATGGGCGGGGCCCCTGAGGAACACGCCGGGCCAGGGGTGCCTAAGTTGCAGATGAAGGTGGGACGCCCTTGCTTTAACATCAGCCACTTGGCTCATTGGCTCCCGGGAGGGAAGGGGGCGGTGCCTCAGCACAAGCAGCAGTTACTGGCTGGCAGCACGCATTAGGTGGCGGGAAGAAGAGCCGGATCTCTCCTTTTAGAAACTGCCAAGGTATGAGTGGACAGTATGACCAGGAGGCGGGGCTAGGGGCGGGGCTGAGGCGGGGCCTCCCATCTTGCAGCAACCCGGCCGCTACAGGACCAGGGGCAGGACCCTACCTTTCAGGAACAGCCAGGCCTAGGGGCGGGGCCTCACCTTCCAGCAGCAGCCCCGCCTGTTTGCGCAGCACTTGCACCAACCGCTCATCCAATTCCACTTCCTCCAGCAGGGCCAGCAGCTGCTCCTCGTTGCGCACCACCTTGTCCTGGGCGTACAGCCCCTCCGGCAGGGCCCGCTGCTGCCCCAGCCCCAGCAGTGCCACCTCCAGCGCCAGCACCAAATAGGACTCTCCAGGGCTCCCGGGCACAGGCACGTGCTGGTAGGCCACCTTCCGCTTCTCGGGGCCTGAGTCTGGGGAAGACAGGGCCAGGGCTGCTGGAGACAGATCCCCTTCCCTAAGATCCCTGTAGCCCTTGGCCCCAAGCATGGAGACTTGGGCACAGGGTAGGTTTTAGAGGGAGCCCAGAAGCTCCCAGCACTCATGGGGTTGGGGGAGCGCGGGGGCCCCACCTTCTAGCAGCAGCTAGGCCTATAGTGGCCTCACTTTCAGGAGAAGCTAAGCCTAGTGACTCTGGGCACTGGCCAGGGGAGGTAGCCAAAGGTAGGGGCGTGGCCAAGGGTAAGAGTCTGGGAGTTACCTTATAGGGGTACTGGGCCAGGAGGCATGGCCAGTGAGGAGGGGTTGTCCCACCTCCTCCAAGAGTCCCCCATGTGAGTACCTGGGTAAAGGGTAAGTGTCTCCTCCTCCAGACGACAGGCCTCCAGGAGCGCCCTGCAGAGGCAGCCAATGGGGTCCAGGGGGTGCCCCACCCATCCTTCAGTGTTGGTGATGCAGGTGGAACCCTTCTGGAGCAGCTCTGCGGGTAGAAAGATGGGGCTCAATGCCCACACACCTGCCCAAGTCTCTAGGAGGGGTATTCCTCTTCTTGACCTGCCGTCCAGTCTAGTCCCATAATGCCCACCACCTGCTCACCCCATGGTCACCTTCAACTTTTTGTTTGAGGTGGGGTCTCGCTCTATTGCCGAGGCTGGAGTGCAGTGGCCTAATCATAGCTCACTGCAGCCTCGACCTCTGGAGCTCAAGCGATCCTCCTGCTTCAGCCTCCCAGAGGGATTACAGGCATGGGCCACCATGCCTGGCCACTGGACGCTTTTTAAAACACCCAAAGTGTCATTCCCCTCCTCATTGCCCTTATTCCCTCTCCACCTCTCTGAAGATAAGGCCCCAACAGCCTTTAGGGCCCCCAAGGACCAGTATGAAGTTTTTTCATATACTGGTGACCTATCTCATCTGGAAGCCAGTCCTCCAGCCTTGTCCTCCAAGCCACATACTCTCTTCCCTCCTGGCTCCTGTTCACGGTGTTCCTTCTATTCTGAGCACTTCCTCCACCCCCTTCTCCTGGGTAACTCCTGCACATTCTTTTTTTTTTTTTTTTTTTTTTTTGAGACGGAGTTTCACTCTTGTTGCCCAACAAGAGTGCAATGGTGTGATCTCAGCTCACCGCAACTTCCAGGTACCTCCCAGTTCAAGCGATTCTCCTGCCTCAGCCTCCTGAGCAGCTGGGAATACAGGTACACGCCACCAGGCCTGGCTAATGTGTTTTGGATTTTTAGTAGAGATGGGGTTTCACTATGTTGGCCAGCCTGGTTTCAAACTCATGACCTCAGGCAATCCGCCTGCCTCCGCCTCCCAAAGCGCTGGGATTACAGGCGTGAGCAACCTCGCCCGGCCATGCACATCCTTAAATACTCAGCTAATTAGCCACCTGGCTAATTTTTAAAATCTAGGTGCCTTTCACTGATGCTGCCAAGCCTGGTCAGAGCTCTGCTCGGGTCCCAGGGCCCCCATGTTTCCTCCATGACACGCTTTTCTTTGTTCAATTTCCTGACAGCTGATCCATCAACCCCATCAACCAGCTCTCTCAACTGGTGGCCTCTCTCCTGTCCCCCACCCCCATATCTAGTACACAATGTGGTTTTTGGGGCTCATACAGCCTCCTTTCCTCCCTCCCTTTCTTCCTTCCCCCCTCTCTCCCCCTATCTCTCTCTCTCCCTCCCTCACCTCCTTTCTTCCTTCCCCTCTCTCTCCCCCCATCTCTCTCTCTCTCTCCCTCCCTCACCNCCTTTCTTCCTTCCCCTCTCTCTCCCCCCATCTCTCTCTCTCTCTCCCTCCCTCACCCCCTTTCTTTCCTCTTCTCTCTCTCCTCACTCTTTTCTCTCTTTTTTTAAAATATTTTTTGAGACGGAGTTTCACTCTCTCACCCAGTCTAGAGTGCAATGGTGTAATCTTGGCTCACTGCAGCCAACCTCTGCCTCCCGGATTAAAGCAATTCTCACGCTGCAGCCTCCCTAGTAGCTGGGAATACAGGTGTGCGCCACCAAGCCTGGCTAATTTTAAAAATATTTTCAGTAGGACAGGCATGGGGCCTTATGTCTGTAATCCCAGCACTTTGGGAGGCTGAGGTGAGTGGATCAAAAGGTCAGGAGTTCAAGACCAGCCTGGCCAACATAGTGAAACCCTGTCTCTACTAAAAATAGAAAAATTAGCTGGGTGTGGTGGTGGGTGCCTGTAGTCCCAGCTACTCAGGAGGCTGAGGCAGGAGAATCGTTTGAACCGGGGAGGTGGAGGTTGCAGTAAGCCAAGATTGTACCACTGTGCTCCAGCCTGGGTGACAGAACAAGACTCCGTCTCAAAAAAAAAAATTTGCCAGGTGCAGTGGCTCAAGCCTGTAATACAAGCACTTTGGGAGGCCAAGGCGGGCAGATCACCCGAGGTCGGGAGTTCGAGAACAGCCTCACCAATGTGGAGAAACCCCATTTCTACTAAAAATACAAAAAAAATTAGCCAGGCATGGTGGCGCATGCCTGTAATCCTAGCTACTTAGAAGGCTGAGGCAGCAGAATGGCTTGAACCTGGGAGGCGGAGGTTGTGGTGAGCCGAGATTGCTCTGTTGCACTCCAGCCTGGGCAACAAGAGCGAAACTCTATCTCATAAAAAAAAAAAAAGAGGAAAAAAAAGAGATGAGGTCTTGCTCTGTCACCCAGGCTAGAGTGCAGTGGCACAATTATAGCTCACTGCACCCTTGAACTCCTGGGCTCAAGTGATCCTCCTGCCTCAGCCTCCAGAGTAGCTGGAACTACAGGTGTGAGCCACCATATCCAGTTAATTTTTTTTTTTTTTTTTGAGACGGAGTCTCGCTCTGTCGCCCAGGCTGGAGTGCTGTGGCCGGATCTCAGCTCACTGCAAGCTCCGCCTCCCGGGTTCCCGCCATTCTCCTGCCTCAGCCTCCCGTGTAGCTGGGACTACAGGCGCCCGCCACCTCGCCCGGCTAGTTTTTTGTATTTTTTAGTAGAGACGGGGTTTCACCGGGTTAGCCAGGATGGTCTCGATCTCCTGACCTTGTGATCCACCCGTCTTGGCCTCCCAAAGTGCTGGGATTACAGGCTTGAGCCACCGCGCCCAGCAATTTTTTTTTTGTAGAGACATTGTCTCACTGTGTTGCCCAGACTGATGTTGAACTCCTGGCCTCAAGCAATCCTACCGCCTTGGACTCCCAATGTGCTGGGGTCACAGGCACGAGTCCCCGTGCCTGGCTGAGGCTGACCTTTTTTCTGCTGCTTGTAGCTCTCCAGCTGATGCCGCCGCTGCAGCCGGAGCGTGTTGATGATGGCACTGGCCAGCCGCAGGGCCTGCTGGGGGTATCCGTGGGCACGCAGGGTGTCCACACGGGCGCAGGCAGTGGGGAAAGGTTCTCCCAGCCACAGTGGGCGGCCCTGGGGGTCGAAAGTCGGTTTGTCCCCACCCACGCTGCCTGTGAGGCTGGGCCCGTAGGAGTCACTGGCCAGGATCCTCTGCAGGTAGGCGTCATTCCAGTGCAGCTCTCCAGCCAGCAAGGCGCGGCCAAATACCGTGTGGCGGGGACTTGTGGCTGCCACCTCTTCCTCTTCCTCCGAGCCTGCAGAGAGGCACCCAACATGGCCCAGTGAGGGGTTTCCCTATAGCAGTTGGGCTGTGGCCACTTTCCCCACCAAGTACTAATTGGGGTTTAGGCCTGGGCAAAGCTATCGGCGTACACCATCTCCCCAGTCCTTGAAGCCACCCTTCGAAGATGTCCGTGTGGGCTGGGCATGGTGGCTCACACCTGTAATCCCAGCACTTTGGAAGGCCGAGGTGGGAGGATCACAGGAGGCCAGGAGTTCGAGACCAGCCTGGCCAACATGGCGACACCCCATCTCCACTAAAATTAACCCTGGCATGGTGGTGCACGCCTGTAATCCCACCTACTTGGGAGGCTGAGGAATGAGAATTGCTTGAACCCAGGAGGCAGAGGTTGCAGTGAGCTGAGGTTGCATCACTGCACCCCAGCCTGGGCATCAGAGTGAGACTGTCTCAAAAAAAAAAAAAAAAAAAAAAAAAAGGGAAGCGTGTATGTGTTAGGAACTAGTACAGGCCCATCACACTGATGGAAAACAGGTTGAGCAACTAACTGGCTATCTGTCTTTCTCTTCCTACTTGCTATTTTTCTTTTCTTTTTTTTTGAGACAGGGTCTCACTCTCGCCCAGGCTAGAGTGCAGTGGTGCGATCTCAGCTCACTGCAACCTCTGCCTCCCACGCTCAAGTGATTATCCCATCTCAGCCTCCTGAGTATCTGGGATTCCAGGCATGCGTCACCGCACGCAGCTAATTTTTGTATTTTTTGTAGAGACAAGGTCTCACCATGTTGCTCTGGCTGATCTCGAACTCCTGGCCTCAATGAATCTGCTTCCCTCAGCCTCCCAAAGTGCTGGGATTATAGGCGTGAGCCACTACGCCTGGCCTGTACTTGCTATACATTTTTTTCCCTCTCTCCTCAATCTCTGTCTTCCCTCCTATCTACTCCTCTGTCTGCCTCTTCCCTCTCTCTATCCATCTCTGCCTCTTTTCACTTGTCTCTCTCTCCTCAGTATCTCACTTTCTCCTGTTTGAGTCCTCCTATCTTTTTTCCTCTCTCACCATCTCTTTGCTCCCATAACTAGTAGGAAGCCAAGCCAGACCAGCCCAGGACTGCAGGTATTTTAAGCATTTTACTTCACTTGTCCACTTGGGCTGCCATTGCTCCTGCCCTCGGCACTCACTCTTTCCTGGCTGGACAAGTTGGGATTAGTCCTGGGAGGACAGCCAAGGACTGGGGTCCACTTTGCTCTGCCCCACTCTCTGTCTCTCCTGGGAAGAGCACCATGATGATAAGTGGGGCCACAGTTAGTCGTGATGGTTTTGGGGGGGCATGGTAAAGACCCCTCTCTCCTACCTGGGATGGGGGCCACGGTGGGCTGCAGGCTGGGGCCGTCGAAGGAGTAGTTGCCTTCTTCCAGTGGGCACACATCGAGCTTGTCCCACCTGCTGAGCAGCTGGAGCCAGCCTGCCCTTTCCTCTGGTTTGCAGTGGGGGCTCAGGACGACGCAAACCCACAGGGCCCCTGAGGAGGCACGGGGCAGGCTCAATATTCCTGCCAACAGTGGCAGTGACACACACTTCCGCAGTGCCCACTGTGTACCACTTGATGATATGCTAACCCCTCACCTCGACCCTCGGAAGTTGCAACCCACAGGCTTTACACCTTACAGACAAGCAAACTGAGGCACGGAGATGTAACATGGCTTGCACAGGCTCACACCGCTGGTAAGTTAGAAGTTGGGATTAGAGGGTCAGGCGCAGTGACTCACGCCTGTAATCCCAGCACTTTGGAAGGCTGTGGCGGGCGGATTACGTGAGGTCAAGAGTTTAAGAACAGCCTGGCCAACATGGTGAAACCCTGTCTCTACTAATACAAAAAAAAAAAAAAAAAAAAGCCGGGCATGGTGGCGGGCGCCTGTAATCCCAGCTACTTGGGAGGCTGAGGCAGGAGAATGGCTTGAACCCGGGAGGTGGAGGCTGCAGTGAGATGAGATCACACCACTGCACTCCAGCCTGGGCAAAAAGAGCAAAGCTCCATCTCAAAAAAAAAAAAAAAAAAAAAAAAAAGGTTGGGATTATTACAACCCAGGCCTCTGTAGTCCTAGCTACTTGGGAGGCTGAGGCACATGAATTGCTTGAACCCAGGAGGTAGAGGTTGAAGTAAGCCGAGATCACACCACTGCACTCCAGCCTGGGCAACAGAGTAAGACTCAATCTCAATAAATAAATAAAGAAATAAATAAATACCAAACCAGGCCTCCTCTCAAGGTGTTCTGGGGTTTTTTGGGTAGCACTTATCACAATCTAACACAGGGGTCAGCAAAGCAGCAAACCACTGCCCATGGTGAAAACTGAACCACCCTTTATTTTTGATTAGCCTGCCTGCTAAGATTTATTTTTCCATTTTTATTTGTATTTGTTTTTATTTATTTATTTTTTGAGACAGAGTCTCAGTCTGTCACCCAGGCTGGAGTGCAGTGGCGCAATCTCAGCTCACTGTAACCTCTACCTTGGGTTCAAGCGATTCTCCTGCCTTAGCCTCCCAAGTAGCTGGGATTACAGGCGTCTGCCACAATGCCTGGCTAATTTTTGTATTTTTAGTAAAGATGGGGTTTCACCATGTTGGCCAGTGATCTGCCCACCTCGGCCTCCCAAACTGCTGGGATTACAGGTGTGAACCACTGCACCCGGGCCTATTTTTCCATTTTTAAATGGTCAGGGAAACAAAACCAAAAGATTATTTTGCAACTTGTGGGAATAATATAAAATTCAAATACATTAATAAGTATCCATAAATAAAGCTGGTTTTTAAAAAACTTTGAGACAGGGTCTCACCATGTTGTCTAAGCTGCACTCAAACTCCTGGGCTCAAGTAATCCTCCTGCCTCAGCCTTCCAAGTAGTTGGAAGTACAGGATCCCACCACTGTGCCAAGCCCCTTTTTGTTGTTGAGACAGGGTCTTGCTCTGTTGCCCGGGCTGGAGAGCACTGGCACGATCGTGGCTCACTGCAGCTTCAACCTCCAGGGCCCAAGTGATCCCCCTACCTCCCTGCAAAGTGCTGGGATTACAGGTGTGAGCCACTGCACCTGGCCTCCCAGCTCTTAAATAAAGTTTTATTGAAATGCCACCATGCCCGTTTGGTATATATGTCTGTGTCTGCTTTTTCTTTTTTACTATAATGGACAGAGTTAGGTCATCATGACAGAGATCAAATGGCCTGCAGGGCTGAATAACATTAACTCTGTGGCTCTTACAGAAAACATATGTTGGCCGGGTGTGGTCGCTCACACCTGTAATCCCAGCACTTTGGGAGGCTGAGATGGGTGGATCACGAAGTCAGGAGTTTGAGACCAGCCTGATCAACATGGTGAAACCCTGTCTCTACAGGTGGCATGCGTCTGTAATCCCAGCTACTCAGGAGGCTGAGGCAGGAGAATCACTTGAACCCAGGAGGCGGAGGCTGCAGTGAGCCGAGATTGTGCCATTGCACTCCAGCCTGGGAGACAGGGTGAGACTCTGTCTTGAAAAGAAAAAAAAACCAAAAAACCAAACATATGTCAGCTTGGTGTGGTGGCTCACGCCTGTCATCCCAGCACTTTGAGAGGCCAAGGCCAGAAGATCACTTGAGCCCAAGAGTTTGAGGTTACGGTGAGCCATGATTGTGCCACTATACTTGAGCCTGGGCACACAGTGAGATCCTGTCTCTAACAAAAGAAAAAAAAGAAAGAAAGAGAACATGTAGGCTGGGCCTGGTGGTTCATGCATGTCATCTCAGTACTTTGGGAGGCTGGGCGAGAGGACTGCTTGAGTCCAGGAGTTCAAGACCAGACTTGGCAAGATAGTGAGACCCTGTCTCTTCAAAAAATAAAAAATCAGCTGGATGTGGTGGTGTGCACCTGTAGACCCAGCTACTTGGGAGGCTGAGGTGTAGGATAACTTGAGTCTGGGAGGCAGAGGTTGCAGTCAGCCGAGATTGTGGCACTGCATGCCCGCCTGGGCAATAGCGTGAGACCCTGTCTCAAAACAAAGAAAACATGTGTCTCAACCCCTGGGCCAATGACATTTGATTGCCTGTGCCTCCTATCAGATCCACGTGAACAGGATTTTGACTCTCTTGTTCTCTGCTGACCACCAGTTCCCAGTACCATGCCTGGCACTTTAGAGGCGCTCATACATGTTTGCCAAACGAATGGAGGGCGGATTCAGGGAACAGACCCTAATCTCGGAGTGGGCCAGCCCCCATGGGAGCCGAAGTCCCAGTGTCCACCACGCACCGGGATTCAGGCCTCACCCAGCTCATCCCAGAGCTGCCGGCACTTGTCCGTCATGCCGGCGCCCTGCTGCCGCCACAGGGCCAGGCGCGGGTCCTGCAGGAACTGCTCGGTCATGAGGATCAGCATGCGCGCCCCGTTGGAGTCCCGCATTCGCAGCATCTCCCGCACCTGTGCCGGGGACAGGGTGGTGAGGAAGGGCTGGGCGTCCACCGGGGCCTTCTGCACCCCGTGCCCCGCCGGTCCGCACGGCACCTTGCTGAACATGGAGCGCAGCTGCTGGCTAGCCCCGTAGTAGCCGCCGTTGGACAGCAGTTGCTTCACCTGCTCCTGGATCTGCTCCTCGTCCAGGTGCCAGCAGTTGGCGTCCTCGATTCCTGCGCCAGCGGTGGGGTCTGGGGCGCCTGTGGGGAGGGAGGGAAAGGAAGCTGAGGCTGGGACTGGGGTTGGGGGTTGCAGAGAGATAGCGACTGCCCCTGCCATCTGTCCTTTTTTTTTTTCTTTTTTTTCTTGGAGACGGAGTCTCGCTCTGTCGCCCAGGCTGGAGTGCAGTGGCCGGATCTCGGGTTCACGCCATTCTCCTGCCTCAGCCTCCCGAGTAGCTGGGACTACAGGCGCCCGCCGCCTCGCCCGGCTAGTTTTTTGTATTTTTTAGTAGAGACGGGGTTTCACCGTGTTAGCCAGGATGGTCTCGATCTCCTGACCTCGTGATCCGCCCGTCTCGGCCTCCCAAAGTGCTGGGATTACAGGCTTGAGCCACCGCGCCCGGCCTCTTTTTTTTTTTTTTTTTTTGAGACGGAGTTTGGCTCTTCTTGCCCAGGCTGGAGTGCTGCAGCACCATTTTCACTGACTGCAACCTCTGTCTCCCGGGTTCAAGTGATTCTCCTGCCTCAGCCTCCCAAGTAGCTGGGATTACAGGCACACCCCACCACACCTGGCCAATTTTTTTTGTGATTTTTAGTACAGGTGGGATTTCACCATGTTGGTCAGGCTGGTTTCAAACTCCTGACCTCAGGTGATCCACCCACCTTGGACTCCCAAAGTGCTGGATTACAGGCATGAGCCACTGCACCTGACCCATCCATCCGTTCTTCCAAGTCACCCAACCCATTCCAAAGTTCCATCCATCCCACCTAAACCCCACCCACCCACTTGTCCATCCCACCCGAACGTCTATTTATCTATTTATCCATCCATCCATCCCTCCATCAATCCATCTATCTTGTCCTAAACATGACTAGCTCATTCATCCATTTTCTCATTCATCCACTTAGTCATCTGATATGGTTTGGTTCTGTGTCTCCACCCAAATCTCATGTTGAATTATGATCCCCAGTGTTGGAAGTGGGGCCTGGAGGGAGGTGATTGGATCATGGGGATGGTTTCTAACGGCATAGCACCATCCCTTTAGTGTTGTCTCATGATAGAGTTCTCATGAGATCTGGTTGTTTGAAAGTGTATAGCATCTCCCCCTTTGCTCGCTGTCTCCTACCAGCCATGTGAAGATGTGTTTGCTTCTCCTTCACCTTCTGCCATGATTGTAAGTTCCCTGAGGCCTCCCCAAATGCAGAAGCCTGTGTAGCCTGCAGAACTATGAGCCGATTAAACCTGTTTATTTTAAATTACCCCATTTCAGGTATGTCTTCATAGCAGTGTGAGAACAGAATAATACATCACCCATCCAATCCATTCATCTATCTCACCTGAAACACAACACACCGACACACCCACCCATCCATCCACCCATCCATCCACCCATCCATCCATCCATCCATCCATCCACCCATCCATCCATCCATCCATCCACCCATCCAT
>NC_037687.1:13423249-13438417 GCF_003255815.1 Theropithecus gelada | reverse complement strand
CATCCATCCATCCATCCATGCATCCATCCACCCATCCATGCATCCATGCATCCATCCATCCATCCATCCATCCATGCATCCATCCACCCATCCATGCATCCATCCATCCATCCATCCATGCATCCATGCATCCATCCATGCATCCATCCATCCATCCATGCATCCATCCATCCGTCCAACCATCCATGCATCCGTCCATCCATCCATGCATCCGTCCATCCATCCATGCATCCATCCATCCATCCATCCATGCATCCATCCATCCATCCAGCCGTGCATCCATCCATGCATCTGTGCATCCATCCATCCATCCGTGCATCCATCCATCCGTCCATCCATGCATCTGTCCAACCATCCATCCATCCATCCATCCATCCATCCATCCATCCATCCATGCATCCATCCATCCATCCATCCATGTATCCATCCATCCATCCATCCATATATCCATCCATCCATCCATGCATCCATGCATCCATCCATGCATCCATCCATCCATCCATCCGTGCATCCATCCGTGCATCCATCCATGCATCCGTGCATCCATCCATCCATCTGTGCATCCATCCTTCCATCCATCCATCCATGCATCCATCCATCCATCCATCCATGTATCCATCCATCCATCCTTCCATCCATCCATCCATCCATCCATCCATGCATCCATCCATCCATCCATGTATCCATCCATCCATCCATCCATCCATCCATGTATCCATCCATCCATCCATGCATCCACCCACCCATCCATCCATCCATCCATCCACCCATCCATCCATCTTGTCCAAAACACCACCAGCTCATTCATCCATTTGCTCATTTATCCACTGAGTCATCCATCCAATCCATCTATCTCACCCGTAATAATATCCATCCATCCATCTATCCATCCACCCACCCACCCATCTTGCCCAAAACACCAGGAGCTCATTCATCCATTTGTTCATTCATCCATTTACTTATCCATCCAATCCATTCATCTATCTCTCCTGAAACACTACACATCCATCCATCTACCCATCCACCCATTCATTTACCCATCCCACTCAAAACACCACCCACCCATCTGTTTACTCATCTGTCTCACCTGAAACACCACCCGCTCATCCACCCCCACCCAAGTCATGACAGTCTCTATCTACTTGGCCGTGTCCCCCATATTCATACCCCTTAAACAACCACCTACCCCATCAGTCCATCATCCACCCTACTCATAATTCCCACCCACCTACTCATCTTATTGATCTATCTGCCCACTCACCCCTTTTAGCTTTCCAATCCACGTGAGCCAACCACTCAGAATACCCACCCTCCCATCTGTCCACTGACTCACACAAGTACACTATCCACCCCACCCAATAACTATCATCCAATAACTAATCCTAGTTATCTAGGTGATAACTATTAGTTATCACCCAGTAACTAACCCTAACTCTCTATTCTTCCATTAAACCATCCATTCATTATCAAACCATCCATTCATATGTACCTCTCAAAACACCCACTATCCCATTCGTCCATCTATCCACCCTACACAAAGCGCCTGCCCACTTGGCCCACCCACAATGTTGATCCACATATATGAACCTTCCATTCACCCATCAACTCACTCCCAATCCATGTACCCATTGGATCTTTCATTCTTTCACTGACTTCATCTGTCCACCACTATCAGTCTACCTTAAGCCCACTAGTCAAAGCCCTCCCCACCCAACCACTTATCCTCACCTCCAATCACCATCAATTCCGTCCTTCCCTTCTTTTTTTTTTTTTTTTAAGTCAGGGTTTCAGTCTGTCATCAGGTTGGAGTTTTAGTGGCGTGATCATAGCTGACTGCAGCCTTTACCTCCCAAGCTCGTGATCCTCCCATCTCAGCTTCCCAAGTATCTACAGGCGTGCATGTGCCATCACACTCAGCTACTTCTGTTTATTTTTTGTAGCTCACTATTTTGCCCAGGCTGGTCTTGAACTGCTGGTCTCAAGTGATCCTCCTTCCTCAGCCTCCCAAAATGCTGGGATTATATGTATGAGCCACCACACTCGGCTTCCAATTCCCATTCACCTAACGGCATTCTTAATATCCCGTCCAGGCCAGGCATGGTGGCTCACGCCTGTAATCCCAGGCTGAGGCAGGTGGATCACCTGAGGTCAGGAGTTCAAGACCAGCCTGGCCAACACGGTGAAACCCCCATCTCTACAAAAATACAAAAATTAGCCGGGCATCATGGTGTGTGTCTGTAATCCCAGCTACTCGGGAGGCTGAGGCAGGAGAATTGTTTGAACCCAGGAGGCAGAGGTTGCAGCGAGCTGAGACTGCACCACTGCACTCCAGCTTGGGTGACAGAGGAAGACTCGATCTCAAAAAAAAAAAAAAAAAAAATCCCCCACCCACCCATTCGTTTTTCCACACCATCGGTTGTCCCCAGTGCCTGATCATGAGCACTTTTTTCTTTTTTTTTTTTTTTTTTTTGAGACGGAGTCTCGCTCTGTCGCCCAGGCTGGAGTGCTGTGGCCGGATCTCAGCTCACTGCAAGCTCCGCCTCCCGGGTTCCCGCCATTCTCCTGCCTCAGCCTCCCGAGTAGCTGGGACCACAGGCGCCGCCACCTCGCTCGGCTAATTTTTTGTGTTTTTAGTAGAGACGGGGTTTCGCCGTGTTAGCCAGGATGGTCTCGATCTCCTGACCTTGTGATCCGCCCGTCTCGGCCTCCCAAAGTGCTGGGATTACAGGCTTGAGCCACCGCGCCCGGCCATGAGCACTTTTTTCTTTTTGGAGACAGGGTCTCACTTTGTCTCCCAGGCTGGAGTGTAGTGGCGTGATCTCAGCTCACTGCAACCTCCGCCTCCCAGGTTCAAGCAATTCTCCCACCTCAGCCTCCTGAGTGGCTGGGACTACAGGCACCCGCCACCACGCCTGGCTAATTTTTGTATTTTGGTAGAGATGGGGTTTTGCCATGTTGTCTAGGCTGGTCTCGAACTCCTGACCTCAACTGATCCGCCCACCTCGGCCTCCCAAAGTGCTGGGATTACAGGTGTGAGCCCCTGTGCCCGGCCAATCATGAACACTTTCTGTGCCCACCCAGGACCTCCCTCCATCATCCATCCATGCCTCTACCTTCTACTCATCTTCCCCATCCTAGCTAGGCAGCCCAAGCCCCTCAGAACCCCCCCAAACCCTCTCAGCCCTCACCACACCTCCTGGTGTATCCCCTCACCCATAACGCCTCTGACACCCACAAATGTCCCACATTCCCTTCATGTGCCCCTCCTCTCCTCCCACACCCAGGATGCTCCATCGATTGACACCCTCAGCCCTGGGGCCGGACCTTCCACTTGCCCTCTAACGCAGGCTCTCCCCTCCTGCCCTCGCCCTCCGCCCATAGGCTGATTTGCAACTACTCATCCATCCTGTGGCCAGATGATATCTGGGATCTGCCACTCACCAGGTGGATGACCTCAGATGATGCAGGCCATGGCGCGTTTTCCGCCCCCCGCCCCCACAACTTCCTGTCAGTAAGTGACCAGTGCTGGGCACACAGCAAGTGGCATGGCTGTGCGCTTGGGCATCCTCTCCCCACCAGACCCCCGGGGTGCCCTTACCATGCACCAAGTTGATCTCAGAGCCCAGCAGGAGGATCTCATCAGCCAAGCGCTGAGCGGTGGGCAGCACCTCAGTGTGGTGGGCGCTGATGAGGTATTGCACGAACTTCTGCAGCTGGTCCCGGTTCATCTGGGAGAGCGTCTCGGAGATGGGCAGCCGTAGCTCCACCTGGCGGGCGTGCCGAATGCGGTACAGGGACAGGGCCACGACGTGGGCACAGTAGAAGAGGTCGCGGTTGTCACAGCCACAGCTCACGGACGTGATCTTGCAGCGATCAAAGCTGATGGAGACGTGGTAGAGGCGCTCGGGCTCTCCAGGACCCCCCGGCTCGCGGATGTTTCCACTCAAATGGAATCCTAAGATCAAAGCCAAACTGTCCCATCTGTGTCATCCCAGAGACAGGCGGTGTTTGTGACGCACAGCAAGACCCAGTTGCAAAGCTCAGCCAAGTCACTTCACTAGTGCAAGTCACTTCACTCTCTTTGCTTTTTTTTTTTTGAGACAAAGTCTCGCTCTGTGGCTCAGGCTGGAGTGCAGTGCTGCAACCTGGGCTCACTGCAACCTCTGCCTCCCAGGTTCAAGCGATTCTCCTGCTTCAGCCTCCCGAGTAACTGGGATTACAGACGCACAACACCAAGCCAGGCTAATTTTTTTTTTCTTTTTTGAGACAGAGTTTTGCTCTTGTTGCCCAGGCTGGAGTGCAATGGCACAAACTTGGCTCACCGCAACCTCCACCTCCCAGGTTCAAACGATTCTCCTACCTCAGCCTCCTGAGTAGCTGGGATTACCGGCATGTGCCACCATGCCCGGCTAATTTTTGTATTTTTAGTAGAGATGGCGTTTCACCATGTTGATCAGGTTGGTCTTGAACTCCTGACCTAGTGATCTGCCTCCCTCGGCCTCCCACAGTGTTGGGATTACAGGCGTGAGCCCCCAAGCCCAGGCCAACACTTGCTTTTAATTATGAATAATAATTAAATAACACTTGCTTTTAATTAGAATAATAGCCATGTCATTGAAGGTGGTTTTCTGAATCCTTGGGTTACAATGAATGCGGCCAGGGCTTCAGGAGCCCCTCAATTTCCTGAGACGATGCCAAAGGCCTGTGGCGTTCGGGGTGAGGGGCTGATGAAGTAAGCCAGGCACCAGGTCTCCCCTTCCCTTCCCCTGCCCCTCCCTGGGCAGCCCAGGTGCCAGGCTCATCTGACTGGTTCGGCAGCTGAGGCCCAGCCTGGGTCATGCAGGGAGACGGTTTCCTCATACCAGCTGGAGGTGGCAAGGAGCCTGTGGTCAGCCGGACCATGTCCCAGCAAAGCGGCTCCAAGTCAGAGCCCACGGAGGGTCATCTCAGCCCAGCCTCGGCCTCCAGCTGGGAGAAATGGCCTGCTGCCGCCGGAGATCTGGAGTCCCAGGCCTCACTTGTTTTCTGGCTCAGCCTCTATTGGTCCCGTTCTGAGTCCAGCTGCCTGAGGTCTAAGGCCCTTCCACTGTTCTCATTACATCTCCCCCAGTCTCTGCAGCCCTTTTGTTTTCTTAGCTTGAGGTCTGAGCCCACCCCTCACAGCTGATCCTAAACTGCTACTTGGCCGGGCATGGTGGGGCACGCCTGTAATCCCAGTACTTTGGGAGGCTGTGGCAAGAGGATCTCTTGAGCCCAGGAGTTGGAGACCAGCCTGGGCAACAGAGTGAGTCCAGGTCTCTACAAAAAACTTAAAAACTAGTCAAGTATGGTGGTCTGTGCCTGTGATCCCAACCACTCAGGAGGCTGAGGTGGGAGGATCACTGGAGCTCAGATGTTTGTGGCTGCAGTGAGCTATTATCACACCACTGCACTTCAGTCTAGGCAACAGGGTGAGACCCTACCTCTTTTTTTTTTTTCCTTTTGAGACAGAGTCTCTCTCTGTTGCCCAGGTTGGAGTGCAATGGCGTGATCTTGGCTCACTGCAACCTCTGCCTCCCAGGTTCAACTGATTCTCCTGCCTCAGCCTCTCAAGTAGCTGGGATTACAGGCACGCACCACCACACCTGGCTAATTTTTGTATTTTTAGCAGAAACGGGGTTTTACCATGTTGACCAGGCTGGTCTTGAACTCCTGACCTCAGGTGATCCACCCGCCCAGGCCCCACAAAGTGCTGGGATTACAGGTGTGAGCCACGGTGCCCGGCTGAGACCCTATCTCTTAAAAAAAAAAAAAAAATTTGGCCAGGCGTGGTGGCTCACGCCTGTAATCCCAGCACTTTGGGAGGCTGAGGCGAGCAGATCATGAGGTCAGGAGATTGAGACCATCCTGGCTAACACGATGAAACCCCATCTCTACTAAAAAATAGAAAAAATTAGCTGGGCGTGGTGGTGGGCACCTGTAGTCTCAGCTACTCAGGAGGCTGAGACAGGAGAATGGCGTGAACCTGGGAGGCAGAGCTTGCAGTGAGCCAAGCTCGTGCCACTGCACTCCAGCCAGGGTGACAGAGCGAGACACCATCTCAAAAAAAAAAAACAAACAAAAAAAAACAATTCTAGGCCAGGCATGGTGGCTCACACCTGTAATCCCAGCACTTTGGGAAGCTGAGGGGGGTGGATCACCTGAGGTCAGAAGTTCAAGACCAGCCTGGCCAACATGGTGAAACTCCATCTCTACAAAAATACAAAAATTAGCCAGGCATGATGGCGGATGCCTGCAGTCCCAGCTACTCGGGAGGCTGAAGCAGGAGAACCGCTTAAACCCGGGAGCCGAGGTTGCAGCGAGCCGAGATTGTGCCACTGCACTCCAGCCTGGGCAACAAAGCGAGACTCCATCTTGAAAAAAAAAAAAAAAAGAACTCTAAACTTCTACTCTATATTCCCACCTCAGCCCTGTCGCCTTAGGTCTAAGACCATTGCCTAAAAATAGCTCTAATCCTTTGAAATCCCAACCTCTCTGCCTGAGGTCTAAGACTCTCACCTCTGGCTCTAAAGCTTTGTGTCCAACTCCCACCTGGGCCCCGCTGCCTGAGGTCTAGGATCATTCTTACCTCTGGCTCTAAAGCCCTGACCCAAAGCATCACTGGGTCCCTCAGCCCGAGGTCTGGAGCCTCCTCTCACTTCTGGCTGACAGCTGCTCCTCTGATCCTCACCTGGGACCTGCTCTTCTCCCCGTCTCACTACTTCATTCCCCGTTCCCCAGCTCAGCAGCCTGAGGTCTAGGACTCTAGAAGCACTTTCTACCTTCAGCTCATAATCCCGAACCCGACCCCATCTGGGCCTGAAGCCTGAGGTCTGGCAACTTCACCACCGTGTCTCAACCTCTATCCTCGTCCGTAGAGTGCCCTCACCCATCTTCCTTTTTTTTTTTTCTTTTTTCTCTTTGAGACAGGGTCTCACTCTGTAACCCAGGCTGGAGTACAGTGGTATAATCAGAGCTTACTGCAGACTTGAACTCTTGGGCAAAAGTGATCCTCTTGCCTTGGCCTCCCATGTAGATGTGACCACAAGCACCCGCCACCATACCCAGCTCATTTTTTGATATTTTTTTGGGCAGACAAGGTCTCACTGTGTTGCCCAGGCTGGTCTTGAACTCTCGGCCTCAAGCCATCTTCCTGCCTTGGCCTCCCAAAGTATTGAGATCACAGGTGTGAACCACCACATCTGCCCTCACCCCTCCTTTACATGGGCTCTGCTGCCTAAGTTCTGGGATCTCCCCTCCCCTGATTTCTGGTTCACCATCCTCTCCCCCACCCCCTTGTCTAAACCCTGCTGTCTGGGTTCTAGGGTGATCCTTGAGCTTTTGCTCAAAACATCTTGTACAGGCTGGGTGTGGTGGCTCATGCCTGTAATCCCAACACTTTGGGAGGCCCATGCAGGCGGATCACAAGGTCAGGAGTTCGAGTCCAGCCTGGCAAACATGGTGAAACCCCGTCTCTACTAAAAATACAAAAATTAGCCGGGTGTGGGGGTGCACCCCTGTAATCCCAGCTACTCAGGAGGATGAGGCAGGAGAATCGTTTGAAGCTGGGAGGCAGAGGTTGCAGTAAGCCAAGATCGCATCACTGCACTCCAGCCTAGGCAACAGAGCGAGACCATCTCAAAAAAAACATCTTGTACAATCCTACCTGGGCCTCGAAGCCTGAGGTCTGTAACCTCCCATCCCCTGGCCCCAGGCCTCCCTCCAACTCCCCCATTTCCAGGCCTGATATGGACCTCCCGTCGTCCCTGGCAGGAGCGGGGGACAAAGACTCACCCACTTGCAACACGCGGTCCACGGCCCCGCTCTGGAGCAGGTGCAGCCCGCGAGTAAAGGGCACCCGGGCGTCGTGCTCGCCCTCTGGGGGCGGGTAACCCAGCGACGAGTACATACATATTTCCCGTTCACTGCGTGGAAACGACCAAAACACAATGCGCTTCTGGACCGGCTCAGGCACCCGGGAGAACCGCTCCTCCACCTGTAGGAAGGGCCACTGGGTTAGGAGCCTGGGGTTGATGTAATCTCAGCGCTTTGGGAAGCTGAGGTGGGAGGATCGCTTGAGGCCAGGAGTTCGAGACCAGCCTGGGCAACATAGAGAGGCTTCCATGTTTACAAAAAAACTGGCCAGGCATGATGGCTCACGCCTGTGAGGATTTGGGATGCTTTGGGATCTGATGCAGCACTTTGGGAGGCTGATGCAGGCAGACAACCTGAGGTCAGGAGTTCAAGACCAGCCTGGCCAACATGATGAAACCCTGTCTCTATTAAAAATACAAAAGTTGGCCGGGCGCGGTGGCTCAAGCCTGTAATCCCAGCACTTTGGGAGGCCGAGACGGGTGGATCACGAGGTCAGGAGATCAAGACCATCCTGGCGAACACGGTGAAACCCCGTCTCTACTAAAAAATACAAAAAACTAGCCGGGCGAGATGGCGGGCGCCTGTAGTCCCAGCTACTCGGGAGGCTGAGGCAGGAGAATGGCGGGAACCCGGGAGGCGGAGCTTGCAGTGAGCTGAGATCTGGCCACTGCACTCCAGCCTGGGCGGCAGAGCGAGACTCCGTCTCAAAAAAAAAAAAAAAAAAAAAAAAAAAACAAAAGTTAGCCGGGTGTAGTGGTGCACACCTATAGTCCCAGCTACTCGGGAGGCTGAGGAGGGAAAATCGCTGGAACCTGGGAGGCAGAGGCTACAGTGAGCTGAGATCCTACCACTGCACTCCAGCCTGGGCGACAGAGAGAGACTCCATCTCTTAAAAAACAAACAAACAAACAAACAAAAAACCACAGAAAAAAGTAGCCAGGTATGGTGGCATGCATCTGGAATCCCAGCTACTTGGGAGGGTGGGGCAGGAGGGTCACTTGAGGCCATGAGTTTGAGGCTGCAGTGAGCTATGATTGCACCAGCTGCACTCCAGCCTGGGCAACAGAGCAAGATCCTATCTCAAAAAAAAAAAAAGGTCAGGGCAGTGGCTCATGCCTGTAATTCCAGCACTTTGGGAGGCCAAGGCAGGTGGAGCCCTGGAGTTCAGGAGTTGGAGAGCAACCTGGCCAACAGGGCGAAACCCAAAAATACAAAAATTAGCCAGGCGTGGTGGCATGCATCTATAATCTCAGCTACTCGGGAGGTTGAGGCATGAGAATCACTTGAACCCAGGAGGTGGAGGTTGCAGTGAGCCAAGATCGCACCACTGCACTCCAGTCTGGGCCACAGAGTGAGACTCCGTCTTGAATAAATAAATAAATAAATAAATAAATACGTAAAAATGAAAAAAGAGAGAAACCAGGCTTGAATCCTAGTTTTGCTATTTAGGAGCACTGTGACCCCAGGAAGTCACTTGGCCTCAGTGTTCTCAGGTGTAAAATGGGGAGGTCTACGGCACCAACCTCTTGAGGATTGTGGAGAGTAAATATGCGTTATGGTTGTAAAGAGCTTACAATAACACCTGGCCCATAGTTAGCATTCTGGAACTTTCTTGCAGTTTCCCTCCTGGATCCTCCTACCTGCAGGGTCCTGGGATTCTGGTGTAAGATCTTCCCATCCATGGGGCTTTGATGGAGCAGGAAGAAGTTAGGAAAAAGGGATAGGCCAGGCACGGTGGCTCACGCCTATAGTCCCAGCACTTTGGGAGGCCGAGGTGGGCGGATCATGAGGTCAGGAGATCGAGACCATCCTGGCTAACACGGTGAAACCCCATCTCTACTAAAAATACAAAAAAATTAGCCGGGTGTAGTGGTGGGCACCTGTAGTCCTACCTACTCGGGAGGCTGAGGCAGGAGAATGACGTGAACCCGGGAGGCGGAGCTTGCAGTGAGCCCAGATTGCGCCACTGCACTCCAGCGTGGGCGACAGAGCGAGACTCGTCTCAAAAAAACAAAAATGAAAAGAAAAAAGTGATAATGATTAAGGTGCCCATCTTGACTGGACACCTGTAATCTCAGCACTTTGGGAGGCTGAGGCGGCAGCATCGCTTGAGCTCAGGCGTTCCAGACCAACGTGGGCAACATAGTGAGACCCCATGTCTGTACACACGCACAAAATTAAAAATTAGCCAGGTGTGGTAGTGCGCGTCTGGAATCCCAGCTACTCAAGAGGCTGAGGCAGGAGGACTGCTTGAGCCCAGGAGTTTGAGGCTACAGTGAGTTATGACTGTGTCACTGCGCTCCAGCCTGGGTGACTGAGCAAGACCCTGCCTCAAAAAAAAAAAAAGAAAGAAAGAAAGAAAAGAAAAGAATGCACACACTGTGCTGAATGCTTTATGTATGTAATTTTCAAGTTCTCACAGCCACCTAGTGTGAGCTTGTCCAACCCACGTCCCACGGCCCTGGCCCATGATGACTTTGAATGCAGGCCAACACAAATTCGTAAGCTTTCTTAAAACATTATAAGATACGGCCGGGTGCGGTGGCTCATGCCTGTAATTCCAGCACTTTGGGAGGGAGGCTGAGGTGGGCAGATCACTTGAGGTCAGGAGTTTGAAACCAGCCTGGCCAACATGGTGAAACCCCATCTCTACTAAACCTACAAAAATTAGCTGGGCACGGCGGCCCACACCTGTAGTACCACGTACTCAGGAGGCTGAGGCGGGAGAATTGCTTGAACCCAGGAGGTGGAGGCTGCAGTGAGATGAGATGGTGTCACTTGCACTCCAGCCTTGGCAACAGACTGAGAGTCTGTCTCAAAAAAAAAAAAAAAAAATTTAAGCTCATCAGCTATTGTGTTAGTGTATTTTATATGTGGCCAACGATAGTTCTTCCAGTGTGGCCTAGGGAAGCTAAAAGATTGGACACCCTTGATGGCGCATTGATACTAAATCATGACCCTGTTTTATAGCTGGGAGAATCTGAGACTCAGTGGGGTGAATTCACTTGTTCAAGGTCTCAGAGCTGTGAGTTCTTTCAGCTCCTAAGACAGACTCTGTCGTTCCTCAGTTTCCCTTCCATGCCCCATCCCTGGGAAGGGGCCCCAGGAGGGGAGGGGGTGTCCTGGCCACTGCTGTGGGCTCTGGGCAATGCAATGAGCTGGCTGAGCCTGCCTTCCAATCTGGACTTGCTATTCCCTGGCTGGGTGACCTTGGGCAAGTTTCTCAACTTCTCTGTGCCCCAGTTTCCTCAAAGTGGGAACGAGAACAACTCCCAAAGGGTTGCAGAGGATTCCATGAGCTTCTGTGGGCTCGGCTTGGCCAGGGCAGTTTTGTGGGAAACTTGGAGATCGTTTTCAGATTATTCTGTGTGTCTTACATGCAATGAAGGGGCAGCGGACCTCCTTAGCCCCCACTCCCACCTGGGTTTCTAGGGGAAGTGGGAGAGGCAATGACCAGCCCAGGCCTCAGGGACAGTTGGCAGATGACTAAGGAGGGATTTTCCAGTCCATGAATCAGAGCCTGCCCGTCCACACTTGGCCCAAACCCATCTGTCCAGGCCGACTTCCTAACTCCAGAGAGACCGGGCAGGAAAGAACGCCCTCTGAAGCTGGACAGAGGATAGAGCCCGTGTGTGCTTCCTGTTCAGGTCTGGGCCATGTCTCCAGCTCCTTGGGGGCCCACACTGAAGCTGAAAAAGGGGACTTAAAGGGCCCCCAGCTCTGGGACATTCTGGCAGTGCCCCCAGAAGCCAAAGAAGAGAGGTTCTAGGTGCACCTGTCCCGGGACCACCACCCAGGCTCCGCCCCTGCTGTTTTCCTCTGGGAAGGGATAGGATAGGAAGGGAGGATGAGTGGGGGAGGAGGAGGGACCCTGGCACTTGAGTAATCCCTGCTGCAAGCCAGAAGCTGGGCAGCCCTGAGAGAGGAATCTGGAGGAGTAGAGAGGGGTCCCCAAGGAACAGGTGGAATCTGGAGGCCTGAGGGCAGGAATGAAGGGGGGAAAAAGGGTGTCTTGAGCTGGAATCTGGAGAGATGGGGGAGTTATTTACTTGGGATGTAGGATAGGGAGCTGGAGAGCAGGAATGGGGTAGTGTGAGTCTCTAGGGGCTATGATGGAGGGAGACAGGGTGTCCCCAAGCGGGGGGCTGAAGACTGAATGGGGTGCCCTGATTGGAGAATAAATATGCGGTAGGAAAAGAGGGGTACCATTGGGGGATGAGGTGGGAAAAGAGGGGTGCCTGGCGTTGTAGGCGGACCATGGGGGCCGGATCTCAGACATCTGGGGTTGGTAGGAGAAGAAGGAAGTGTCCTGACTTGGGATCTGGGGCGCTGAGGGGCAGAGATGGCAGAGAAGGGATGGGGATAGGTTATTGGGTTTGAAGGACAGAAATAGGAGGATGAAGGGGTATTTCCGGGCAGGGTTAAGGGTCCTGGGGGTGGAATATAAGGGGGTGTCTCTGATTGGGGTAGCTCTGGAGTCTGGGGATCGGGGAGGAGAAGATAGGTACGGAAGGCGTTGGGGGTGCGTCCCTGTCCCTGCCCCCGCCCCCTTCCCCCGCGGTCACCTGCTCGAAGGCCCAGCTCTCGGCTACCCGCTTGGCGCTGAGGTCCAGCAGCGCCTCGGGCCGGCCCTGGCCACGCGCGGCCCCAGCCCCAGCATCGCGCTCGTCGGGTTCCGCGGGGCAGCCCCGGCTCCGCTTGGCCGCGGGGGGTTCCATCCGGCCGGGCCGGGGCCAGGGCCGGGGCGGGGCCTCTCTGGGGGGGTCGGTCCGATGCCCGTTCCGCTTCGTCGGCTCCCGCGCCCCCTGCCCGCCTTTCCGTCCGTCCTCTGCTCTTGGCCGCCCCGGGACCCCTGCCGCACCCACCCCCGACCCGCGCCGGGCCGGCCGGGTGATGCGGCCCCTTTAAGACTCTTCACAACAATGAAGCTGCTTCGGCCGCCGCTTTAGCTCCGCCGTCGTCCCGCCCCCGCCGCCGGTCCCCATTGGCACCCCCCTCGGCCTCCGCGGCTCTCCCCCGCTATTGGTTGCGCCGCCAGACCCCTCTCCAAGCCTCGCTGTTCACTCGATGATTGCGATGCCAGTCTTTTCGTGTTTACCCAACCAGAGCGCGAAGCGAGGGAAGCTGTCAATCACGGGGCACCAGAGGCCAATCAGAGCGGGAGGACCCCCCCCCCCGCAGCCCAGGCCTTATGCGGAGTTTCGGGGCGGGCCCGGGGTTCATTCACAACATTCCTTCCCCGCCTCCCTTGGGCTGGACTGCGCGCCCCGGGCTGCTGGAGCTGCGCCCACACACGGCTTTGTTTACTGAGGGTCGCTTCCGGGCGCCGCGAGGGGACAATCAACATAGCCCGGCCGGTGAGCGAGACGGAGCAGCGGGATCCCTTGGCAGTGGCTCAGCCCCTCGTCCCTCCGAGCTGTGCTACCTGAGAAACTCACTCAACCTCTCTGGGCACTGACTCAAGTTTTGGGTCTGTTGGGGGCGGAGGGGTCGCAGGCTCATTGCGGGAGCTCATGCGGGCCGCGGACGCCCTCTCCAGAAACAGAGCTCGGTTATGGGGTTCATGGGTCGTCCCTTGAGCCTCAAAACTAGTACCCCGCCCCTCCTTTCCATGCCCTAGATACTACCTTGGGTCATGTGAAATTGCTAATTTTGTTACCATTTTTGGCCTGTTAAAATGGCAATTCCATGAGGTTCAGTCTAACACTTATCAAACCCCAGCACCTCTGAGCATTTTTTCTGACTCAGCTTGTCTAGGCCACCATCTCTGGCCTGGAAGCCGGCCATGGCTTCCATCACCCGTCCGGTTCCGGCTCCTTGCCAGTGTCCTCAGAGAACCCTGCATTTTCCCTTCCTCATACTTCTCACCATTACCATTTATTTATCTGTTTTGGCGTTTTGTTTTTGTTTTTGAGACCGCCCAGGCTGGGGTGCAGTGGTGCAATCTCGGCTCACTGCAACCTCCGCCTCCCGGGTTCAAGTGATTCTCCTGCCTCAGCCTCCCAAATAGCTGAAATTACAGGCGCCCACCACCACACCCGGCTAATTTTTCTGTTTTTGGTAGAGACGGAGTTTTGCCATGTTGGCCAGGCTGGTCTCGAACTCCTGACCTCAAGGGATCCGCCTTTGGTGGTTGCTTAATTTCGATCTCTCCCTCTCCACCCTGAGCCTCAGGAGGCAGGAGTTTGTCTCATCTGTGCTTTACTGTACTGACAGCACCTGGAAGGTAGGCGCTCAACCTAGTTGGTTGAATGCACCAACCAACTCATGCTTTGCCTCCATTGATAGGCACAGCAGGAAAAAAAAAAAAAAAAAAAAAAAACAGTGATTATCCGCCCATCCATATGGAAACCCTCGCTTTTTCCTGGAGAAACTTTTGAGTCTCACAGCTGCCCCTCTGGCCAGTCTTCACCCACTCCCCCCGCCACCCCCTCAATTAATTGAACTCCCCTGTAGACCTGTACTGTCCAGGATGGTCACCAATGGTCTCTGAGCCCCTGAAATGGGACTGGCTGGAATTAGATTGTGCTGGAAAGGTAAAATACAGAGTGGATTTTGGAGACATAGCAGGAAGGGAAAGAGGAAAAATGTTTCTTTTTTTTTTTTTTTGAGACGGAGTGATTTCAGTTCACTGCAACCTCTGCCTCCTGGGTTCAAGCGATTCTTCTGCCTCAGCCTCCTAATTAGCTGGGACTACAGGCACCCACCACCACGCCCGGCTAACTTTTGCAATTTTAGTAGAGTTGGGGGTTTCACAATATTGGCCAGGCTGGTCTCGAACTCCTGACCTTCTGATCCGCCTGTCTTGGCTTCCCAAAATGCTGGGATTCCAGGCATGAGCCACCACACCCGGCCTAAAATGTTTCATTAAGAATGTTTGGCCAGGCGCGGTGGTTCATGCCTGGAATCCCAGCACTTTGGGATGGTGAGGTGGGAGGATCACTTGAGCCCAGGAGTTTGAGACCAGCCTGGGCAACATGGCGAAAACACATCTCTATTTAAAAAATAAGAAAATTGGCTGGGCGCGGTGGCTCACGCCTGTAATCCCAGCACTTTGGGAGGCCAAGGCGGGCGGATCACGAGGTGAGCAGATCGAGACCATCCTGGCTAACACGGTGAAACCCCGTCTCTACTAAAAATGCAAAAAATTAGCCGGGCGAGGCGGCGGGCGCCTGTAGTCCCAGCTACTCGGGAGGCTGAGGCAGGAGAATGGCGTGAACCCGGGAGGCGGAGCTTGCAGTGAGCCGAGATCGCGCCACTGCACTCCAGCCTGGG
>NC_037687.1:13393253-13418308 GCF_003255815.1 Theropithecus gelada | reverse complement strand
GCCCAGGCTGGAGTGCAGTGGCCAGATCTCAGCTCACTGCAAGCTCCGCCTCCCGGGTTCCTGCTATTCTCCTGCCTCAGCCTCCCGAGTAGCTGGGACCACAGGCGCCGCCACCTCGCCCGGCTAATTTTTTGTGTTTTTAGTAGAGACGGGGTTTCGCCGTGTTAGCCAGGATGGTCTCGATCTCCTGACCTTGTGATCCGCCCGTCTCGGCCTCCCAAAGTGCTGGGATTACAGGCTTGAGCCACCGCGCCCGGCCAATCCCAGCACTTTCAAAGGCTGAGGCAGGTGGATCACCTCAGGTCTGGAGTTTAAGACCAGCCTGGCCAGCATGGTGAAACCCCATCTCTACCAAAAATACAAAAATT
Source organism: Theropithecus gelada (assembly GCF_003255815.1). Classification (NCBI taxonomy): domain Eukaryota; kingdom Metazoa; phylum Chordata; class Mammalia; order Primates; family Cercopithecidae; genus Theropithecus; species Theropithecus gelada. The sequence goes on along the minus strand of NC_037687.1, from coordinate 13,417,940 downwards.
AGGGCCTGGCACAGTGGCTCACGCCTGTAATCCCAACACTTTGGGAGGCCAAGGCGGGCGGATCATGATATCAGGAGATTGAGACCATCCTGGCTAACACGGTGAAACCCCATCTTTACTAAAAATACAAAAAAATTAGTCAGGCGTGGGGGTGGGCGCCTGTAGTCCCAGCTACTTGGGAGGCTGAGGCAGGAGAATGGCATGAACCCGGGAGGCAGAGCTTGCAGTGAGCTGAGATCCGGCCACTGCACTCCAGCCTGGGAATACAGCAAGACTCCGTCTCAAAAAACAAAACAACAAAAATTAGCCGGGCGTGGTGGCGGGCGCCTGTAATCCCAGCTGCTTGGGAGGCTGAGACAGGAGAATCACTTGAACCCGGGAGGCAGAGTTTGCAGTGAGCCAGGATTGCACCACGGCACTCCAGCCTGGGCAACAGACTGAGACTCTGCTTCAAAAAAAAAAGAAAAAAAAAAAAAAAGAACAAAAGAAAACAAATGTTTAGTGTTACTAACGTGTTGGAATTATATTTTAGACAAATTTGGTTTAATACATTATTAAAATTGATTTCATACATTTCCTTTTACATAGTATCAGGACATTTAAATTACATATGTAAGCTGGGCACAGTGGCTTTGGGCTGTAATCCCAGCACTTTGGAAGGCCAAGACGGGCAGATTTTCTGAGGTCACGAGTTTAAGACCAGCTTGGCCAACATGGTGAAACCTGTCTCTACTAAAAATACAAAAAATTAGCCAGGCATGGTGGTTCGCGCCTGTAATCCCAGCTACTTGGAAGGCTGAGGGAGGAGAATCGCTTGAACCTGGGAGGCGGACCTTGCAGTGAGCCGAGATCACACCACTGTACTCCAGCCTGGGCGAAAGAGTGAGACTCCATCTCAAAAAATAATAATAAACAAAATAAAGTAAAATAAAATAAAGTAACGTGACAGGGCACAGTGGTTGGTGCCTGTAAACCTAGCACTTTGGGAGGCTGAGGGGGGAGCAGTACTTGAGCCCAGGAGTTCGTGACCAGGCTGGGTAACACAGTGAGATGCTATCTCAAAAATAACTAACTAAATAAAAGTATACATGTGTCTCGAGTTGTATTTCTTTTTTTTTTTTTTTTTGAGACAGAGTCTCGCTCTGTCACCAGGCTAGGGTGCAGTGACACGATCTCGGCTCATTGCAACCTCTACGTCTTGGGTTCAAGCAAGTCTCCTGTCTCAGCCTCCCAAGTAGCTGGGACTGTAGGTGTGTGCCACCACACCCAGCTAATTTTTGCATTTTTAATAGAGATGGGATTTTACCATGTTGGCCAGGCTGGTCTCGAACTCCTGACCTCAAGTGATCTGCCTGCCTCAGCTTTCCAAAGTCCTGGGATTACAGGTGTGAGCCACCATCCCTGGTTTTTTTTTTTTTTTTTTTTTTTTGAGGTGGAGTTTCACTTTTGTTGCCCAGGCTGGAGTGCAATGGCGTGATCTTGGCTCACCGCAGCCTCCATATCCCGGGTTCAAGCGATTCTCCTGCCTCAGCCTCCGGAGTAGCTGGGATTACAGGCGCCTGCTGCCATGTCCTTCTAATTTTTTTATTTTTAGTAGAGACGGGGTTTCTCCATGTTGATCAGGCTGGTCTTGAACTCCCGACCTCAGGTGATTCGCCTGCTTCTGCCTCCCAAAGTGTGAGGATTACAGGTGTGAGACAGCACGCCTGGCCAATTTTTTCTGAATTTTAATAGAGAAGAAGTCTTGTTATGTTGCCCGTGGTCTTGAATTCCTGAGCTCAAGCAATCCTCCCGCCTCGGCCTCCCAAATTGCTAGGATTACAGGCGTGAGCCACCACATCCGGCTTGAGTTGTATTTCTGTTAGACAGTGCCCGTCTTGAGAAACCACAGCCTGCCACAGTGACAGCAACAGAAACAGCAATAATAGTAACGTGCTGAGTGCTCATGCAATGCCCGCAGCTATGGAGATATACGCTGACGTGTAAGCCCTCAGTGTTGCAAAGTGGGGATTGTCACTTCCTTTTCTTAGAGGAGGAAACTGAGGCTTGGAGAGGCTGAGCCACTTGCTTGAGGTCACCCAGCAGTAGGAGCTGGACTAGTGGAAGTCAACTGGGGGCTGCTTTGGAGCCCTAGACTTACTGGGGTATCTCCTTGCAAAGGATTTGGGGCAATAATAGACCTATGGGGAAGGAGTAACTGGGGTCAGAGGACACACAGGGAGGAGTTCAAGCAAAGGATGGCCAGGTGCAGTGGGTCACGCCTGTAATCCCAGCACTTGGGGAAGCTGAAGTGGGAGGATTGCTTGAGTCCAGGAGTTCAAGACCAGGCTGGGCAATACAGCAAGACCCCCCCCCCCAATTTCTAAGCATTTTTTTAAATGTTTATTTATTTATTTATTTATTGTATTTATCTATTTATTCTTTGAGGTAGAGTCTTACTGTGTAGCCCAGGCTGGAGTGCAGTGGTGTGATCTCGGCTCACTGCAACCTCTGCCTCCCGGGTTTAAGTGATTCTCCTGCTTCAGCTTCCCGAGTAGCTGGGGTTACAGGCGTGTACCACCACACCCGGCTAATTTTTTTGTATTTTTTTTTTTTTGAGACGGAGTCTCGCTCTGTCGCCCAGGCTGGAGTGCAGTGGCCACATCTCAGCTCACCGCAAGCTCCGCCTCCCGGGTTCACGCCATTCTCCTGCCTCAGCCTCCCGAGTAGCTGGGGCTACAGGCGCCCGCCATCTCGCCCGGCTAGTTTTTTGTATTTTTTTTTTTTTAGTAGAGACGGGGTTTCACTGGGTTAGCCAGGATGGTCTCGATCTCCTGACCTCGTGATCCGCCCCTCTTGGCCTCCCAAAGTGCTGGGATTACAGGCTTGAGCCACTGCGCCCGGCCATTTTTTTGTATTTTTAGTAGAAACGGGGTTTCACTGTGTTAGCCAGGGTAGTCTCGAACTCCTGACCTTATGATCCGCCCACCTTGGCCTCCCAAAGTGCTGGGATTACAGGCGTGAGCCACTGCACCCAGCCTATTTATTTATTTTGAAATGGAGTCTTGCTCTGTTGCCCAGGCTGGAGTGCAGTGGTGAGATCTCAGCTCACTGCAAGCTCCACCTCCCGGGGTCAAGCAATTCTCCTGCCTCAGCCTCCCGAGTAACTGGGACTACAGGCGAGTGCCACCAAACCCAGCTAATTTTTGTATTTTTACTAGAGACGAGGTTTCACCATGTTAGCCAGGCTGGTCTCAAACTCCTGACTCGGCCTCCCAAAGTGCTGAGATTACAGGTGTGAGCCACTGTGCCTGGCCTAAATTTTATTTTTTTATTTTTATTTTTTTTTTATTAACCGGGTGTGGTAGTGCGCATCTGTAGTCCCAGCTACTCAGGAAGCTGCGTGGGAGGATTGCTTGAGCCCAGAAGGTTGAGGCTGCAATGAACCATGATTTCACCACTGCACTCCAGTCTGGGCGACAGAGCCAGACCCTGTCTCAAGAAAAAACAAAAATGAAAAGCATCTCTTTCTGGTGCTCCCCTTGCAAACAGGACCTCGGGGCTGGCTTTTCCCAGCAGCCCTCTTCAGCGTCTGATATGTGGCTATGTCAGCTAAGTCTAGCCTTGAAAGGGCTCCAGTGTATGTCCTGCAATGCTGAATCAGAGAAGTCACTCTAGGCCAGTGGGTAGACTTTAGGGGGAACAGAGAATGGGGTATCAGAGGGTGAGAATGTCTCATTTAATTCTCTAACAACAGATACTAATATATATATACGTGTGTGTGTGTGTGTGTGTGTGTGTATATATAGAGAGAGAGAGAGGGAGAGAGAGTCTCGCTCTGTTGCTCAGGCTGGAGTGTAGTGGAGCGTTCTCGGTTCACTACAGCCTCTGCCTCCCGGGTTTAAGCTGTTCTCCTGCCTTAGCCTCCTGAGAGCTGGGATCACAGGCCACACTCGGCTAATTTTTTTATTTTTAGTAGAGACAGAGTTTCACCATGTTGGCCAGGCTGGTTTCCAACTCCTGACATCAGGTGATCCACCCACCTCTGCCTCCCAAAGTGCTGAGATTACAGGTGTGAGCCACTGCGCCAGGCCTCTCATATTTAACATCAAGCCCGTCTCTCAGGTGAGAAGACTAAGGCATGGTCTCAGGTGAGAAGACTAAGGCATGGAATGGTCATGCGCCTTGCTCAAGGTCCACAGCTGGAAAGGGTAGGGTCTGCACATTATTTGGAAAGCAAGAATATTCTATTCACCTCCTCTGATTTTACAAGCGAGGGAAATGAGGTCAAAAGGGGTTGGAAAGCTGCCCAAAGGCCACCCAGTGGTCCTGGGACAATGTGGGAGGTTGGAGCTGTCCTCAGGATGAAATCTCCAGGTTTATTGCCTGCCTCCACTTCCTAGCAATTTTTAGAAAGGGAGAACTGGGCATGATGGTGCGTGCCTATAGTTCCATCTATGTGGTTTTTTTTTTTTTTTCTTTTTTTCTTTTTTTTGAGACAGAGTCTCACTGTGTTGCCCAGACTGAAGTGCAGTGGCTCGATCTTGGCTCACTGCAAGCTCCGCCTCCCGGGTTCACGCCATTCTCCTGCCTCAGCCTCCCGAGTAGCTGGGACTATAGGCGCCTGCCACGACATCCAGCTAATTTTTTGTATTTTTAGTAGAGATGGGGTTTCACCGTGTTAGCCAGGATGGTCTGGATCTCCTGACCTTGTGATTCGCCCACCTTGGCCTCCCAAAGTGCTGGACTTACAGGCGTGAGCCACCACGCCTGGCCTTCTTTTTGGTTTTGTTTTGTTTTGAGACAGGGTCTCACTCTTTTGTCTGGCTTGAATTGCAATAGTGTGATCACGACTCGCTGTAGTTTCAACCTCCCGGACGCAAGCGGTCCACCCGCCTCAGCCTCATGAGTAGCTGAGAATACAGGCGTGTGGCACTATGCCTGGCTAATTTTTTAAAACAATTTTTTTTAGAAGAGATGGGGTCTCACTATGTTGGCCAGGCTGATCTTGAGCTCCTGGGCTCAAGCGATGGATCCTTCCACCTTGGCATCCCAAAGTGCTGGGATTACAGGTGTGAGGCACTGTCCCCAGCCAGTCCCATCTACCTGAAAGGCAGAGGAGGTAGGATCGCTTATGCCTCGGAGTTCAAGACCAGCCTGGACAATATAGCAAGACCCTGTCTCAAAAAAAATAAATAAATAAATAAAGGGAAAAAAAGGAGTTTGATGGGGGTAGTTCCAACCACTTGCGTCCTTCCTTCTCAGTAAAGCCAGCAAGCTTGGGCTTTAGGGAAATGGAAGCCACATTGATCCTGCCCGCGCCCAGCGTGAGCTCACTGTCTAGGCATGTACAGCTCCTGACCCCAAACCACGTGTGCTCTCAACCTGTGGGAGATGGGGCTACCCCGGGGGCTCGGATGAAGGCGGAGACAAGGACCCCCAGCTCTGTGGATGTCTCCACCCCAGCTTTCTGAGGGTCCCTCCCTTCTGCCAGCCCCCTGCAGCACCCCAAGCCCCCGTTGACTCAGGCAGGAAACCCGCTGGGTAAGCTTCGCTTGCTTCCCGGTCGTGACGACGCAGCCCCTGCGGCATGCCCAGCTGGCAAGATTTCCTTCTTGCATTTCTTTTCTTTCTTTTTGAAACAGAAGTTCATGGGCAAAGTGTCAGGTCCCTGCCAGGAGAAGTGGGTGTGCCAGGTCGAGGTGGGGGAAGGTGGAGGCAGGAGAGAAAGGCTTAGGCAAGAATAACTGTATCCTTTTTTTTTTTTTTTTTTTTTTTTTGAGACAGAGTTTCGCTCTTATTGCCCAGGCTGGAGTGCAATGGTGCAGTCTCGGCTCACTGCAACCTCCACCTCCCAGGTTCAAGTGATTCTCCTGCCTCAGCCTCCTGAGTAGTTGGGACTACAGGTGCCCACCACCACGCCTGGCTAATTTTTGTATTTTTAGTAGAGACGGGGGTGTCACCATATTGGCCAGGCTGGTCTTGAACTCCTGACCTCAGGTGATCCACCCACCTCGGCCTGCCAAAGTGCTGGGATTACAGGCGTGGGCCACAACGCCCGGCCCATAACTGTCTTGAAAAGCCACATTTAACGACCCCCCTGTCCCTGGGAGAGGGGAGCTAGGGAGGGACAGAGAGGACGGGGGATGGCAGGACTCGGGTTCCCACCCGCCCTGCCCCCAGCACACAAGCGCAGCTCCTAGTCACATTGCTATGTCCTGCCGGGTGCGGTGACTCACGCCTGTAATCCCACCACTTTGGGAGGCCGAGGCGGGTGGATCATGAGGTCAGGAGCTGGAGACCATCCTGGCGAACACGGTGAAACCCCATCTCTACTAAAAAATACAAAAAAATTAGCCAGGTGTAGTGGTGGGCGCCTGTGGTCCCAGCTGCTCGGGAGGCTGAGGCAGGAGAATGGCGTGAACCCGGGAGGCAGAGCTTGCAGTGAGCCAAGATCGCGCCACTGCACTCCAGCCTCGGCGACTAGCGAGACTCCATCTCAAAAACAAAACAAAACAAAACATAAAAACAAAATAAAAAAAACTGGTATGTCCCTTATCCTTAGGCTCCTGAATTCACACTGAGGGGGAGTGGGGGAATCCCCAATGTAATAGAGAAACTGAGGCTCAGAAAGGTTTTAATTTTTTTTTTTTTTTGAGACAGAGTCTCACTCTGTCGCCCAGGCTGGGGTGCAGTGATGTGATCTTGGCTCACTACAATCTTCGCCTCCCAGGTTCTCCTGCCTCAGCTTCCTGAGTAGCTGGGACTACAGGCGCCCGCCACCACGCCTGGCTAATTTTTGTACTTTTGGTAGAGACGAGGTTTCTTCATGTTGGCAAGGCTAGTGTTGAACTCCTGACCTCAAGTGATATGCCGGCCTCAGCCTCCCAAAGTGCTGCGATTACAGGCGTAAGCCACCGCCCCAGGCTGAGGCTCAGAAAGGTGAAGGGACTTAAAGCTCATACAGCCAAAAAGTGGCAGAACCTGGCAAAGAACTCAAGGTGTGGGTTCTTCCGGAGTCTAGGGCTCCTGGCTCCAGCACTCATGAGGGCTTGGGGGAGTGCAGGAGGGAAAGGTCACCCAGGAAAGTGAAGGGGAAAATGAGGCTGTTTGGGGAGGCCCCAGGGGAGAGGTGAAGGGAGAATGGGTGAGTGGACATTTCAGACCCCATACCTGCAGCGCCTGAAAGCCCTTCCTTGCCCCTGGGGTCCTTCTCGAAGGGGCTGGCGTCAGAGGCACAAAGGGAGCCAAATTGCAGGATTCCTGGGCTGGTCGGGACGCCACCAGCCTGCGGGTGGGCTTAGCCCTGGTTAGAGGCGCCTCCTGGTGTCCAACTCCGGTGCCAGATGGCACCCAGAGCCCACCCCGTCCTGGCCCTTGCCTTTCTGATTCCAAGAAGCTAATTTTTCAAAGACGGTGAAATCACCACTCCCTTAACATATAAAGATGAATGGGTGCTAAAATGTTTATTTCTTCCTGTTCACCAGGTCAGAAATGTTTTTTACTTTGTTTCTTCTTTTTGTGTTTTTTTTGTTTCTTCTTCTTCTTCTTCTTCTTTTTTTTTTTTTTTTGAGACAGAGCTTGCTCTGTCGCCCAGGCTGGAGTGCAGTGCAGCGATCTTGACTCATTGCAACTTTCGTCTCCCGGGTTCAAGCAATTCTCCTGCCTCAGTCTCTTGAGTAGCTGGGACTATAGGAGCGTGCCACCATGCCCGGATAATTTATTTATTTTTAGTAGAGACAGGGTTTCACCGTGTTGGCCAGGTTGGTCTCGAACTCCTGGCCTCAGGTGATCTGCCTGCCTTGGCTTCCCAAAGTGCTGGGATTACAGGTGTGAGCCACTGCACCTAGCCTTGTTTTTGTCTTAATTTCACTGATGTGGGGAACAGGCAGATGTTATGTTCAAGTCTGAAAAATATACTTTTTTTTTTTTTTTTTTTTGAGATGGGGCCTCGTTGCATTACCCAAGCTGGAGAGCAGTGGTGCGATCTTGGCTCACTGCAGCCTCAACTTCCTATGCTCAAGTGATCCTCCCAATTCAGTCTCCAGCGTAGCTGGAACTCCAGGCATGCCCCACCACACCCAGCTAATTTTTTAAAATGTTTTGCAGAGATAAGGTCTTGCTGTGTTACCCAGACTGGTCTTGAACTTCTGGCCTCAAGTGATCCACCCACCTCAGCCTCCCAAAGTGCTGGGATTAGGCCGGGCGCAGTGGCTCACACCTGTAATCCCAGCACTTTGAGAAGCCAAGGTAGGCAGATTACTTGAGGTCAGGAGTTTGAGACCAGCCTGGGCAACATGGTGAAGCCTCGTCTCTACTAAAAATACAAAAATTAGGCGGGTGTGGTGGCGTGCGCCTGTAGTCCCAGCTACTCGGGAGGCTGAGGCGGGAAAATCGCCTGAACCCGGGAGGGGGAGGTTGCACTGAGTAGAGATCATGCCATTGCACTCCAGCATCGGTGACAGAGGGAGACTATCTTAAACAGCAACAACAACAAAATCCACACACAAACACACACAAGGTGCTGGGATTGCAGCCGCGAGCCAAGGTGCCTGACCTTGAGAAAGACACTTTGCCAATCAGGCTATTCACACAAAGGTGTGAATGGAGGCAAACTGGGTTTTCCACAGGGGAATAAGGGCTGTCAACTGAACCTCTAGGCTGGACAGGATGTGACATTTGCATGTCTGTAGATAAGACCTATTTTGTATTGCTAGCAGTTCTCACAAGTTAGAGAGTTGTAAAATAGTTCAAAGACAATGATATGAATCAGGTATTCCGGAAGGGTGCGGTGTTTATAGCTAACAGGCTGAATGAACCATTGAATAATCATAACTCATTCACTGAAACAAAAGGTTTTAGAAGGAACCGTTCCTTCATTCAATAAACACCTGCTCATCGAGTGCCTATTGTGAGCTGTTCTAGGTGCTTGAGATACAGCTCTGAACAGAGTCGGGGCCCTTGAGAAGCAAGGTAGAAACAGAGGAAAGTCGCAGAAAGTGACCCTGGCTAAGACGACAAACAGGCCACTTCTGGGGGCAGGGGACAAGGAAGGCTTCTCTGAGGTGACGTCTCGGGGGGAAGGAACTGTGGGCGCAAAGGCAAGGAGGACGGTGGCCTGGATAGAAAGGGGATACAAACTTGGTGGTGTCCCTTTTATCTGTTGTTACTAGAATGTCAGGTGTTTTTTGTTTTGTTTTTTGAGACAGAGTCTCGCTTTGCCACCCAGGTGGAGTGCAGTGGCACCATCTCAGCTCACTGCCACCTCCGCCTCCTGGGTTCAAGCGATTCTCCTGCCTCAGCCTCCTGAGTAGCTGGGATTACAGGTGCATGCCACAACGCCAGCCAATTTTTGTATTTTTAGTAGAGACAGGGTTTCATCACGTTGGCCAGGCTGGTCTTGAAGTCCTGACTTCAAGTGACCAACCTGCCTCAGCCTCCCAAAGTGCTGGGATTACAGGCGTGAACCATCACGCCCGGCCTGAATGTCAGTTCTTAGTTCTGCCTAGAATAGAGGTTGGTATGAAGTAGTCACAATAGCTGGGTGTGGTGGCTCATATCTATAATCCCAGCAGTTTGGGGAGCTGAAGTGGGAGGATGGCTTCAGGCCAAAATCGGTCTGGGGAACATAGGGAAACCCTGTCTCTATGGAAAATAAAAAAATTAGCTGGGCGTGGTGGTGCATGCCTGTGGTTCCAATTACTTGGGAGGCTGAGGTGGGAGGATCACTTGAGTCTAGGAGTTTGAGTTTGCGGTGACTTATGATCACACCACTGTAGTCACGACACACCAAGATGCTGTTTCTGAAAAAAAAATAAAAGTAATCACAATAAATACTGAATGAGGAGAACTTCATTTCTCAAGTTACCCATCTGGCCCTCTTCCAAGTTATACTTTCCTTCTTTCCTTATTGTTTTAAAGCTTTTTAATAAACTTTTTTATTCTGCTCTGAAAAAAAAAAAAAAAAAAACTGAATGAGCCAGGTGGCCCCACCTGAAAGGCCTTAAGTCAGCTGGGTGTTGTTGGTGGCTCATGCCTGTAATCCCAGCACTTTGGGAGGCCAAGGCAGGAAGATTGCTTGAGGTAGAAGTGTTTGAGACCAGCCTGGACAACACAGTGAGACCCCATCTCAAAAACAAAACAAAACAAACAACAACAGCAGCAAAACACAGGCCAGGCACAGTGGCTCACACCTGTAATCCCAGCACTTTGGGAGGCCAAGATGGATGGATCACCAGAGGTCAGGAGTTCGAGACCAGCCTGGCTAATACGGTGAAACCACATCTCTGCTAAAAAAAAAATTAGCTGGGTGTGGTGGTGGGTGCCTATAGTCCCAGCTACTCGGGATTGCTGAGGCAGAATTGCTTGAACCTGGAGGCGGAGGTTGTAGTGAGCCCAGATCGCGCCACTGCACTCCAGTCTGGGTGACAGAGGGAGAATCCATCTCAAAAAAAAAAAAAAATATAACAAAACCAAGGGCAGAAGTCAGTTAGTGCCTTAGGTGGGCAGACGGCCAGAGAAACCAGGTTCCCTGGGTGGGGCTCAAGGATGCGTGCCCTGGGAGCTGGCACAGCCAATCCCTGGCCCTAAACAGAGGCCGGGGATTGGCTGTGAAAGGGAAGCCCAGAAAGGAAAGAGCTACCCTTATACCCTCAGCCTGGGATCTGGGCCTCATTCATCCTCCAGCCCCTCCCTGCCCCGCCAGAAACAATGAGGGCGGGGCCTTCCTGGCAGCTTGGGAAATGCCAGACTACTCAGTCTTTCCATCTGATGCTGCTTCCACTGCCGCAATTCCTGCTTTTTCAAGATGCTAAGTGAAGACTTTTTAATGGAATTTCTCTCTGCATGTTTGGGTGGGGCGGGGTGGTGGTGGTAAAATTCACCATTTTAATTATTTTTTGAGACCATGTCTCACTCTGTCGCCCAGGCTGGTATGCAGTGGCACCATCTTGGCTCACTGCAACCTTCGCCTCCCAGGTTCAAGTGATTCTCCTGCCTCAGCCTCCTAAGTGGCTGGGATTACAGGCACCCACCACCATGCCTGGCTAATTTTTGTATTTTTAGTAGAACTGGGGTTTTGCCATATTGACCATGCTGGTCTCAAACTCCTGGACTCAAGTGATCCACTGGCCTTGGCCCCGCAAAGTGCTGGGGTTTCAGGCGTGAGCCGCCACGCCCGGCCTAATGCACCATTTTAAAGTGTACAGTTCAGTATAATCACAATGTTGTACAGTCACTTCTGACCCCAGGACATTTTCATCCCCCCTGAAAAGAAACCCCATTCCCGCTCCCTCAGCCCCTGGCAATCACTCATCTGCTTTCTCCTCCCATGGATTTGCCTGTTTGGGACATTTCATGTAAGTGGGATGATTCAAAATATAGCCTTTTTTTTTTTTTTGTCTGGCTTTGTTCACTTAGTTTATTTTCAGGCTCATTCTTGTAGTTTTCTGTATCTGTGCTTCATCCCTTTTTAAGACTCGGGATCTGGCTTTGTCACTCAGGCTGGAGTAGAGTGGTGAGATCATAGCTCACTGTAGCCTTCAACTCCCAGGCTCAAGTGATCCTCCTGCCTCAGCCTCCTAAGTAGTTAGGATGACAGGTGTGAGTCACTGCACTTGGCCTTCCTCCCTAAGGGTGACTCTTCTATTGAAGGGTAGACCTCAGTTGATCCCTTCATCTGGAGATGGACATGTGGGCTATGTCCACTTTTTTTTTTTTTTTTTTTTGGAGATAGAGTCTCACTCTATCACTCAGGCTGGAGTGCAATGGCACGTTTTCCGCTCACTGCAACCTCGGCCTCCTGGGTTCAAGTGATTCTCCTGCCTCAGCCTCCTGAGTAGCTGGTATTACAGGTATGTACCACCACGCCTGGCTAATTTTTGTATTTCTTTTTTGAGACGGAGTTTTGCTCTTGTTGCCCACGCTGGAGTGCAATGGTGCAATCTTGGCTCACCACAACCTCCACCTCCCAGGTTCAAGCGATTCTCCTGCCTCAGCCTTCCCAAGTAGCTGGGATTACCGGCATGCACCACCAAGTCCAGCTAATTTTGTATTTTCAGTAGAGATGGGGTTTCTCTGTGTGGGTCAGGCTGGTCTTGAACTCCTGACCTCAGGTGACCCGCCCACCTAGGCCTCCCAAAGTGCTGGGATTACAGGCGTGAACCACCATGCCAAGCCTAGTTTTTGTATTTTTAATAGAGACGGGGTTTCACCCTGTTGGTCAGGCAGGTCTTGAACTCCTGACCTCATGATCTGCCTGCCTCACGCTCCCAAAGTGCTGGGATTACAGGCGTGAGCCACTGCACCTGGTCTGGTCTGTGTCCATCTTTTAGCTATTGTGAGTAGTGCTGCTATTTACATGGATATGCAAATCTACAAGTGAACACACCTGTCTTCCATTCTTCTGGGAATACACCTAGGAGCGGAATTGCTGGGTCATATGGTAACTCCAGAATGAATTTACTGAAGAACTACTGAACTGTTTTTTCCCTTTAAATAAAAAAATAGCCTGTAATCCCAGCACTTTGGGAGGCTGTGGTGGGTGGGTCACTTGAGGTCAGGAGTTGAGACCAGTCTGGCCAACATGGTGAAACCCCATATCTACTAAAAATACAAAAATTAGCTGGGCGTGGTGGCACATGCCTATAATCCCAGCTACTCAGGAGGCTGAGGTGTGAGGATCGCTTGAGTCTGGGAGGTGGGGATAGCAGTGAGCCAAGATCATGCCACTGCACTCCAGCCTGGACTACACAGAGCAAGACTGTCTTAAAACAAACAAACAAACAAAAACAAGCAAAAAAAACCATTGTCAGTCTTGACCGTCACTGTGTGGAACCCAGAAAACACACTTGGGATGGGGTTTGGGGGCAGCTGCTGGTGACCCAGCACCTCTGTCTCCTTGGTAGGTGAGGTGGCCAGGAGAGGGTAAGATAGTAGGGAACCAGTCACCCTGCCCCGTCTCAGGGTAGAAGCTGACTGTATGCACAGGTACCACTCCCCAAAGACAGCAGTTCAGTATCACCCTGACTACAGCCCATCTTCCCTGTGCTATGACCTTGACCTGGATCCAGCAGAGGGAGAAAAGGTCATCAGACCAGAGATCCCAGAATATTCCATAGGCACTGTGTGGCACAACAGACTCAAACTTTGGAGGTGGAGGAACCCCAGGATGGGCAGAAGTAAATTCTGCTCTTGTGACAGTGACAGGTAGCAGAGGGCCAGCTGAGAGCATGGATCGGGACTCTGCCACCTACAGGTTTAATTCTACTCTGGAATGTTATGCAGGACCTACATAGGGCATCCTGCTACATGACATGTATAAAGCATGAGAACTGGTGGGGCGTGGTAGATCACACCTGTAATCTCAGCACTCCGGGAGGCCGAGGCAGAAGGATCGCTGGAGGCCACGAGGTTGAGACCAGCCTGGGCAACTTAGCAAGACCCCACCACTACAAAAAGCAATAAATCAGCTGGGCGTGGTAGTGCATGCCTGTAGTTCCAACTACTCGGGAGGCTGAGGTGGGAGGATCACTTGAGCCTGGGAGATGGAGGCTGCAGTGAGCTATGATTGTGCCACTACACTCCAGCCTGGGCGATAGTGTGACCTGGCTCACAGGTAGTGCTACCGCTGGCTGTCCTGACTCCCTTACAGTTGGCACTTTTTTTTTTTTTTTGAGACGGAGTCTCATGTCACCCAGGCTAGAGTGCAGTGGCTGGATCTCTGCTTACTGCAAGCTCCGCCTCCCGGGTTTACGCCATTCTCCTGCCTCAGCCTCCCGAGTAGCTGGGACTACAGGTGCCCGCCACCTCGCCCGGCTAGTTTTTTGTAATTTTTTTTAAGTAGAGACAGGGTTTCACTGTGTTAGCCAGGATGGTCTCGATCTCCTGACCTCGTGATCTGCCCGTCTCAGCCTCCCAAAGTGCTGGCATGACAGGCTTGAGCCACCGCGCCCGGCCAGTTGGCACTCTTTATCCCGGTAGCACCACGTGGTTTCCAAATGCATTCCGGTTTAATCAGCACCTTGGTCCTGTGAGGTGGCATCTGACCTACTGATGTCCAGCTTGACTCTGGTTGTGTCCCCAGGGCTGAGGACTGGCCAGGAGGAGGGAGGGAGTCACCCGGGGTTAAATGGAGAAAAGACTCTTTCCCGGCTCTCAGGCTCAGGGCCGGGGGTGCAGAAGCCCAGTTGTCCCCTGGGCATGTGACTGCTAAAGATGGTGGGGTGGGGTGGGGCACGCCGGGCCACGTCACTCATGGAGTCTTGTGGGCTCACCTGGCCTGCTCACCGGAACACAGGACTGTAAGAGGGATGACAACGCCAGGTTTATTGTTCTGGGTTAAACCTGTGGAGGCAGGACCTGGGAAGGGGCATGGGGACAGATGAAGTTGGTGACTGTATCTTCCTGGTCACTGCTGGGTTCTCAGCACCCTTGGCCCCCACTGAAGTTCTAGGTGAAGCCCAGTGCTGGGGGACGGGGTCCTCTTCCTGACAGTGCAGCCTGTGGGATCACTTGTAAGATCCCACATGGAGGTAGGGGGTGGGGTGTTGGCCTGCGCTGGGGCCAGCGTCCTCAGGAAGGTGTCTTGGAGGAGGTGGCGGCAGCCGCCCCATTCTTCTTGGCCGGGGCCTTCAACAGGGCCAGCTTCTTGGGCAGGCTGCTGCTGGCTTTCATCACCACGTCATGTTCGATCTTCTTCCGGATCCCGACTTCCAGGTTCTGAGGGACAAGCGCAGGGCAGTCAGACTGTGACCTGGGGCTGAGAGAGGGCCTGACCTGTCACCCTCTTCCCGGCTACAGCTCGCAGGCGGTTAGATCCGCAACTGTCCCCTCGAACTGCCCCGACTGTGGGTCTGGTGGCTGGGGTTTAAGTCCTGCATTCTCCGGGGCCTCCACTGACACACAAAAATCCTCACCTCTGCACCTTGACTTCTAAACCTCTGCTCATGCCCATTTTATGGATGGGGAAGCAGTCTGCTGCAGCCAGGAGGCACTGCTTGCCCAGGTCCCTAAACCGGATGGGATCCAGCGCGCCCACAGCCTCTGGTCCCAGCCTTTAGGTGGGCGCCTCCTCTGCCCCAGGTCATCTCTACTTTGCAGACAGCAAGCTGAGGATCTGAGGGGTGGGCAAGGGAACTGGCAAGTTAAGGCAAACGCGTGGGACAAAACCAGCAGTGTGAACCCCAAACTAGTGGCTCAGTCTCCTTCCCCAGACTGCCCCTGCCCTGCCGCTATGAGTTCCAATGGGCTGGGTGTGGTGGCTCAAGCTTGTAATCTCAGCACTTTTCGAGGCCGAGGCAGGAAGATCACTTGAGCGCAGGAACTTGAGACCAGCCTGGGCAACATAGTGAGACCGCATCTGTACTAAAATAAAAAATTAGCACAGTGTGGTGGTGCGTGCCTGTTGTCTCAGCTACTTGGGTGGTCGAGTCCAGGAGGTCCAGGCCACAGTGAGCTATGATCGTTCCACTACACTGCGGACTGGGGGCCAGCGTGAGACCCTGTCTCAAAGAAAAAAAAAAAAGTTCCCGCTGGGTGCAGTGGCTGTAATCCCAGTACCTTGGGAGGCCACAGCGGGTGGATCACCTGAGGTCACGAGCTTGAGACCAGGCTGGCCAACACGGCGAAACCCAATCTCTACTAAAACACAGAAAGTACCCAGATGTGGTGGCAGGCGCCTGTAATCCCAGCTACTCGGGGGGCTGAGGCAGGAGAATTGCTTGAACCCAGGAGGCAGAGGTTGCAGTGAGCCCAGACCGCAGCACCAAACTCCAGCCTGGGCGATAAGAGCGAAACTCCATCTCAAAAAAAAAAAAAAAAAAAAAAAAAAGTTCCAATGACCACAATCACCAGCAATGGGACAGCTAACCAGGTACCTGGGCGCAGGGGTCATGGAGCCGGAAGTCAGTGCGTGTACCGGGACAACATAAGCGTCAGTGGCGTGATATGTTACACTGTTAAAGGATGGTAAGCGCTGCTATGGCAAAAAGGAAACAGGAGTGAGGAGGGATGGGTACAGGTCACCATCAAGGCAGAACTCTCTGAAGTGAGCTGGAAGAAGGCAGCAGTGTGGATCATTGGGAGAGGAATCCAGGCAGACAAAACAGCCAGTGCAAAAGTTCTGAGGTGGGACAAGGAGCCCAGGAAGGGCTCCGGGAGGGAGGAGCCAGGGGCCAGTAAGGCTAGAGGGAGTGAGCAGAGAGGGTGGAAGGAGACGAGGGCAGATTCTGCAGGGCTTTGGGGCTGAGTGAGGACTGGGCCTTTTTCCCGGGTGAGGTGGAAGCCATGGAGGATTCTGAGCCAAGGAGGGAAGGAGCCGACTCAGGTGCTCATGGGCACTCTCTGGCTTCTGTGAGAGGACCAGGTGGGATCCAGGAGACAAGAGAGAAGGTAGCTGCACTGGTCCAGGTGGGAAATGATGTGGGTGGGACCAGGTAGGGGCCAAGGAGGTGGGAGGCAGGTGGATTCTGGATTGATTCTAAGGGCAAAATAGGGGCGAGCCCAGTGGCTCATGCCTGTAATCCCAGCACTTTGGAAGTCCGAGGCGGGCAGATCATGAGGTCAGGAGTTCAAGACCAGCCTGGCCAATATGGTGGAACCCCATCTCTACTAAAAATGCAAAATAAATAAATAAATACATAAATAAAATAAAAATAAATCAGCCGGGCGTGGTGGTGCATGCCTGTAATCCCAGTTACTCGAGAGGCTGAGGCAGGAGAATGGCTTGAACCCAGGAGGCAGAGGTTGCACTAAGCCAAGATCACACCATTGCACTCCAGCCTGGGCGACAGACCTAGACTCCATCTCAAACAAAACAACAAAACAAAACAAAACAAAAACTAAGGGCAAAATGGATGGGATGAGACCGGGATGTGAGAGAAAGGAGGGATTCAAGGATGACCTATGGCATTTGGAAGGAAGTGATCACAGGTGGAGAAGGGCAGAATGGGAAGGGAGGATCAGGAACTTGGTTTTGGACATGTTGAGTATGAGGTTCTCCACCCCATGGAGGTAAGCGGGCCGCTGGGTACCCAGTTCTGAGGAAACCGACACTCTGGGGAGACGAAACAATTTGCTCAAGATCACTGGGCGGTTTCAAACCAGTTTGAGTACAATTCAAACCCAGGTTTGACTCCCACCACAACCAGTTTTAAATCTCTTTCCAACTTCTTTACAAGTTCAACCTCACCCATCTACACATAAATGTTACACTTAAAAACCACCACAGGGTGGCTCACGCCTGTAATCCCAGCACTTTGGGAGGCAGAGGCAGGAGGATGGCTTGAGGCCAGGAGTTCAAGACCAGCCTGAGCAGCACAGTGAAACCTGTCTCTACGAAAAATACAAAACAAAATTAGCCGCATATTGGCGCGCACCTGCAATCCTACCTACTCGGGAGGCCGAGACGGAAAGATTGCTTGAGTCCAGGAGGTTGAGGCTGCAGTGAGCTATAATGGGGCCACTGCACTCCAGCCTGTACAACAATGAGATTCTGATTCAAAAAAAATTACGATAACCAACGCACCTCACACTTCTTTGAGCCCTCTGCTGTTCTTGGAGGTTTACAAAGCTGGGCTTTCAATTCCCTTCCCATGTCACCTCGCTCCCTTCCTGAGTTCCATTAAAGAAAACAGTAACAGCAAAAGGCTGACATTATTGGAACACTTTTTGCGCCGCAGGTCTTGCTTCTACGAGGCCCTGTTGAAACGGTAAGTGGTGTTCCTGCACCCCTTGCATAAGGAAGAAAAGGAAGGCTCACAGAGCTGGGAGTCCTCCAGGTTTCATCCCTTGCCCTTTGCCGATCCCTGTGCTCCTTCCCTTGCCAGGCCTCCAGGTTTCATCCCTCGTCCCTAGCACGTCCCCCAGCCCCTATCCCTCGCCAGCTTCCACCTCTTGCCCCCCTGCGCCCCGGGCTCCATCCTTCGCTCCTAACGCGGCCCTGGCTCTATCCCTCGCTCCTAGCTCGTCCCCGGGATTCATCCTCTTTCCTCACCCACCCCCGGGCTCCACCCCTCGCCCCTCGCCGTCCTCCGGGCTCCACCCCTCGCTGCTCGCCGCCCTCCGGGATCCATCTCTCGCCCTGGCACACCTTCTTGAGCTTTTGCTGCTGCACGACCCGCGCCTTCTTGGGAGCGATAACACGACCTGGGGAAAGATGCGCTCACGTGAGGCCTGGAAGCCGCGGGTCCACCTCGTCCCCAAGTCCCCGGGCCGCTCCTTACCGCCTTTTCTCGGGCCCCGATTCTTTTCAGAGGCCGCCGCTGCTGTCTTGCTCTTTGCGGGCTTGTGCGCCTGGAACTTGCGCTGCCCCTGCGCCATGATCCGGCACGCAACGGCAGAGGCGTGGCAGTAGTAGCCGGAAGGCACAGGGAACCATGGGATACAGCGGGGCGGAAAAACGCAAGAACTCACGGGATACAATGTGGCACAGAGTTAAAGAGACAGTATCTCGTAATAGTAGTGGATCAGCCGGAGTTTTCAAACGTTACGAACAAAAAGGTGACAATGATAAAGCTAACGTTTATTGAGTGCTTATGTGTTTTAGAAAACTTACAACGTTTTATGATCTTTACACATAAAAACTCAGACTAGGTTTAGGGTGCGGCACTCACCTCTGGTGCGGAATTTAAGAAGGTCCAAAAACTTTGGTAATCGTAAACAATATTTTCAAGACTTAAAAAATATTTTAATATCCAAAATAATCAAATTGTCAAACTACATCCTGCAGACCGGCAGCATAATTCTGTAAATAAAATTAGAGTGGAACCAGGGTATTGAGGTCAGTAAGCTCAAGGCACAAGTGCAGGGTTCCAGCCTCTTCAAAATTTTATTTAGGCCGGGCTCGGTGGCTCATGCTTGTAATCCCAGCACTTTGGGAGGCCGCGGTGTGCGGATCACCCGGGGTCAGAAGTTCGAGACCAGCTATGACCAGTATGGTGAACCCGTCTCTAATAAAAATACAAAAATTAGCCGGGCATAGTGCCGGACTCTGTAATCCCAGCTACTCGGCAGGCTGAGGCAGGAGAATCGCTTGAACCCAGGAGGCGGAGGTTGCAGTCAGCCGAGATGGCGCCACTATACTCCAGCCTGGGTAACAGAGCAAGACCCTGTCTCAAAAAAATATCTTTTTTGTTTTGTTCATCATGGATTTTTCTTTTTTTTCAAAGAGATGGGGTCTCACTCTGTTGCCTAGAGTGAAGTGCAGTAGTGCAATCAAAGCACCCTGCATCCTTAGAACTCCTGGGCTCAAGCCATCCTCCCACCTCAGCCTGAGTAGCTGGGGCTAGAGGTGTGAGCCACCATGCCCAGCTCATTTTTAAAAAAATTTTGTTTGTAGAGACAAGGTCTCGCTATGTTACCCAAACTGGTCTCAAACACCTGGGCTTAAGCAATCCTCCCACCTTGGCCTCCCAAAGTGCTGGAATTACAGGCATGAGCCACCAAGCCTGGCCTCATCATGAATTTTTGCATTAATTTTGATTTTTTTTTTTTTTTTTTGAGACGGAGTCTCGCTCTGTAGCCCAGGCTGGAGTGCAGTGGCCGGATCTCAGCTCACTGCAAGCTCCGCCTCCCGGGTTCACGCCATTCTCCGGCCTCAGCCTCCCGAGTAGCTGGGATTACAGGCGCCTGCCACCTCGCCCGGCTAGTTTTTGTATTTTTAGTAGAGACGGGGTTTCACCGTGTTAGCCAGGATGGTCTCGATCTCCTGACCTCGTGATCCGCCCATCTCGGCCTCCCAAAGTGCTGGGATTACAGGCTTGAGCCACCGCGCCCGGCCAATTTTGATTTTTAAAAAATACTGCTATACGGTCAGGCGCAGTGGCTCATGCCTGTAGTCCCAGCACTTCGGGAGGCTGAGGTGGCGGGGGGCGAGGTCAGGAGTTCGAGACCAGCCTGGCCGACATGGTGAAATCATGTCTCTACTAAAAATAAAAAAATTAGCTAGGCATGTTGGCGCATGCCTGTAATCCCAGCTACTCAGGAGGCTGAGGCAGGAGCATCTCTTGAACCAGGGAGGCAGAGGTTGCAATGAGCTGAGATCACGCCACTACACTCCAGCCTGGGCAACACAGTGATACTCCGTCTCAAAAAAAAAAAAAAAAACAAAAACAAAATATTGCTTTAAAATATTTTTTATCTTGGTTGCTGAGCTTTTTTGGTGTCCTCTTAAAATTCTGCCCTGGCAGTGTCACCCTAGCTCCAGCTCTGACCTTAAGAGGGAGGTACTAGTGTTATCCACATTTATTTTTTATTTTTTAATTAATTAATTAATTCTTTTCTTTTCTTTTTTTTTTTTTTTTTTTAGACAGAGTTTTTCTCTGTGGCCCAGGCTGGAGTGCAGTGGTGCGATCTCGGCTCACTGCAAACTCCACCTCCCGGGTTCACGCCATTCTCCTGCCTCAGCCTCCCGAGTAGCTGGGACTACAGGCGCCTGCCACCACGCCCGGCTAATTTTTTGTATTTTTAGTAGAGACGGGGTTTCACCATGTTAGCCAGGATGGTCTCGATCTCCTGACCTCATGATCCGCCTGCCTCAGCCTCCCAAAGTGCTGGGATTACAGGCGTGAGTCACCACACCCAGCCTGTTATCCACATTTTATAAATGACGAAACCAAGGCACAGAGAGGCGAAGTGACTTGCCCAAGATCATATAGTGGAAAAAGTGGCAGAGTCAGGATTTGAATCTGGGCAGCCTGGCTCTAGATGCTGGGCTGTAGATGGAAGGCCCTGTCTGAGCTCCCTGCACTAGGAACAAGTGTGGTCAGGGGCAAGAAGGTCAGCTTTTGGGTAGCCGTTCAAGAAATGTATTAGAAAACCTAGAGAGGCAGGCTAGGGAGAGCTGTGTTGGTTACATCTGGGGTCCATCTAGGGTTCCATTCCTGGAAGAGATGGTGGTGGTTAGGGCTGCCCGGAGCTCCTCAGGGGCAAAGACCCCCAGTTCTGTGATGATGCCGCCAGTGATGAGGTCATGGGGGGTGACATCGAAGGCAGGATTCCAAACTCCAATCCCTGCAGGGGAGAGAGGGGAGGCAAGGAGGCAGGAATTTGCTTCTGTGAAAGTTCTCAGGTTGTGGTCACCTGTTTCTATCACAGTGGTTCTTGGTATTAGGGAGTCCTTGAGAACCTAAGGATTCTCACCTCAAAAGTACATGCAGGCACGGACATTGTGTGCAATAGTAAGTTTAGATTCACCACCGCTCTTAGACTGTCACTCCCCAAGGAGAATTCACAGTCCTATACACATCTATCCCACTTATTTTTTTATTTTTTGTGAGATGTAGTTTTGCTCTTGTTGCCCAGGCTGGAGTGCACTGGCGCAATCTCGGCTCACCACAACCTCCACCTTCTGGGTGCAAGCGATTCTCCTGCCTCAGCCTCTTGAGTAGCTGGGATTACATGCATGCACCACTATGCCCGGCCACTATTTTTAGTAGTCAGTCCATGTTGGTCAGGCTGGTCTCGAACTCTCGACCTCAGGTGATCTGCCCGCCTCGGCCTCTCAAAGTGCTGGGATTATAGGTGTGAGCCACCGTGCCTGGCCTATCCCACTTATTTTTTTAGTTTTATTTTTAATTATTATTATTGTTTTTTGAGACAGAGTCTCGTTCTGTCACCCAGGCTGGAGTACAGTGGTGTGATCTCACCTTAGTGTAGTGTAACCTCTGCCTCCTGGGTTCAAGCGATTCTCCTGCCGCAGCCTCCTGAGCAGCTGGGACCACAGACGTCACCACCATGCCTGGCTGTTTTTTTGTTTTTTTGTTTTTTTTGAGATGGAGTTTTGCTGTTATCACCTAGGCTGGAGTGCAGTGACATGATCTCAACTCACTGCAATCTGTGTCTCCCAGGTTCAAGATATTCTCCTGCCTCAGCCTTCCAGGTAGTTGGGATTACAGGTTCTTGCCATCTCGCCCGGCCAATGTTTTTTTGTATTTTTAGTAGAGACGGGGCTTCACCACATTGGCCAGGCTGGTCTCGAACCCCTGACCTCAGGTGATCCGCCCACCTCAGCCTCCCAAAGTGTTGGGATTACAGGCGTGAGCCACTGTGCCCGGCCTTTTTTTTTTTTTTTTTTTGTGAGACAGAATCTTCCTCTGTTGCCTAGGCTGGAGTGCAGTGGCGCCATCTCGTCTCACTGCAAGCCCCGCCTCCCAGGTTCACACCATTCTCCTGCCTCAGCCTCCCGAGTAGCGGGGACTACAGGTGCGTGCCACAACGCCCAGCTAGTTTTCTGTATTTTTAGTAGAGACGGGGTTTCACCATGTTAGCTGGGATGGTCTTGATCTGCTGACCTCGTGATCTGCCCGCCTTGGCCTCCCAAAGTGCTGGGATTACAGGCGTGAGCCACCACATTCGGCAATTTTTGTATGTTTTTAATAGAGACGTGGTGTCGCTCTGTTGGCTAGGCTGGTCTGGAACGCTGACCTCAAGTGATCTGCCAGCCTCTGCCTCCCAAAGTGTTGGGATTATAGGCATAAGACACTGCATCCGGGTGCATGGACTAATATTTAAAGGGCCAGTCATTGATCTAAACGTCCTGTGGGTTAATTCACTGATGGCCGTTGGGTTTATGCAGCAGGTTCTAGCCAAAGCCCATTTTACAGATAGAATCAGTGAGGATCTCAGGGAATTAGAGAATTTAGGGAACTTGCTAATGGTTGCACAGCCAGGAAGTATAGGCAGTTAAGAAAAGTCTTGCAGCAAGGCATGGTAGCTCACGCCTGTAATCTCAGTGCTTTGGGAGGCTGAGGCAGGAGGATCGCTTGAGGTCAGGAGTTCGAGACCAGCCTGGGGAACACAGCGACACCCTATCTCTATGAAAATAAACAAATAAAAATAAAAATAAGTCTAGAAATATCTTGTTTTTTCTTTTTTTTCTTTTCTTTTTTTTTTTTTTTGAGACAGAGTCTCACTCTGTTGCCCAGGCTGGAGTGCAGTGGCGCAATCTCAGCTTACCACAACCTCCGCCTCTCAGGTTCAAGTGAGTCTCCTGCCTCAGCCTCCTGAGTAGCTGGGATCACAGGCGGATGCCACCATGCCCAGCTAATTTTTGTATTTTTAGTAGAGACGGGGTTTCACTATGTTGACCAGACTGGTCTCGAACTCCTGACCTTGCGATCTCCCTGCCTCGGCCTCCCAAAGTGCTGGGATTACAGGTGTGAGCCACCTCGCCTGGCCGTCTTGGTTTTTCTTTACCAACACGTGGCCAGGCAGATATTCTTATTTCCTCTTAAGAAAACCTAAGTGGAGATTAGCAAGACAGTCGTTCAAGACCATTCATATAATGGGTTAGTTGTAAATTCTGATGTTGGATCTGACCTCCAGGATGCAACTGTTAGAAGAAGCGGCTTGGGCCAGGCACGGTGGCTCACACCTGTAGTCCTAGCGCTTTGGGAGGCAGAAGCAGACTGATTGCTTGAGGTCAGTAGTTTATAACTAGCCTGGTCAACATGTTGAAACCCCATCTCTACTAAAAATATGAAAATTAACCGGGTGTGGTGGTGCCCACCTGTAGTCCCAGCTACTCAGGAGGCTGAGGTAGGAGGATTGCTTGAACCCAGGAGGTGGAGGTTGCAGTGAGCTGAGATCACACCACTGCACTCTAGCCTGAGGGACAGAGCAAGACTCCATCTGAAAAAAAATAAAAAGAAGAAAAAGTGGCTTGTAGGAGCTGTGTATGTTCCAGAAGGATGACAAGGCCCTGCATATCACCTGCCTCCATGAAGTGCCCAGAAGCTGGGGTGTGGCCTTTCTGAGGGGGTGGCTTACCGGGTGCCGCAATCCGGACCCCATTAACATCAGTCAGCTCCTGGGCTGGTCGCTCTTCAATAATGATCTCCTTGCCGGTCTCCAGACGGAGGTCACATGAGGAGCTGGGGGCAGCCACGTAGAAGGGAATGCCGTGGTGCTTGGCGACAATGGCCAGCTGGTAGGTGCCCACCTTGTTGGCTGTGTCACCGTTGGCAACCACGCGGTCAGCTCCCACGACCACGGCTGGGGAGGGGGTGCATGAGAAGTTGGGGGTCATTACCTGGCCCCATGCCCCAGAGCCCCGCCCCCAGGCCTTACCCCCCAGGACTTACTGTCTGCTTACCTGACACGCCCCTATGGGCCATGGCAGCAGCCACCATGCTGTCGGCGATAAGGGTGGCAGGGATCTGCTCATAGACCAGCTCAAAGGCTGTCAGCCGGGCTCCCTGGTTGTAGGGCCGGGTCTCTGTGCAGAAGGCATGCTCCAGGCGGCCCAGGCTGTGCAGTGAGCGGATCACACCTGCAGGGGCCCCGCACACCAGGAGAGGGCCCCGGGGAGGGGCAAACAGACAAGGTGGTTCCATTGGTTAGGGGTGCAGGCTCCTAGACTGGGCGTGGATTGCCCAAGGCTTACCGAGCACAGTCCCACCCAGGGGCCTTCGCAGTGGCAGTTCTCTCTGCCTGGTATGCTCTTCCCAATGCTCACATACCTCTGTTTCACGTCTGTTTAAAGGACACCTTCTCGGTGAAGCGTTCTCTCATCTCTCAGTTTTGCATAGCAATCCCCACACTTCCAGCGTCCTGCTCTCTGTCCTTAGCATTTATCACTTTTTTTTTTCTTTTTTTTTTTTTTTTTTTTTTGACGGGGGCTTTTTTTTTTCCCCCTGCTGGGGTGCGGTGGCTCGGGGTCAGCTCCCCCGCTCGCCCCCCCCCCCGGTTTTTGGCCCTTTCCCCCCCCCG
>NC_037687.1:13355209-13392904 GCF_003255815.1 Theropithecus gelada | reverse complement strand
GGTTTCACCGTGTTAGCCAGGATGGTCTCGATCTCCTGACCTCGTGATCCGCCCGTCTCGGCCTCCCAAAGTGCTGGGATTACAGGCTTGAGCCACCGCGCCTGGCCACTTTTTTTTTCTTTTTGAGATGGAGTCTCACTTTGTCACCCGGGCTGGAGTGCAGTGGCACAATCTCTGCTCACTGCAAGCTCTGCCTCCCGGGTTCATACCATTCTCCTGCCTCAGCCTCCCGAGTAGCTGGGACTACAGGCGCCCGCCACCACGCTGAGCTAATTTTTTGCATTTTTAGTAGAGACGGGGTTTCACCACGTTAGCCAGGATGGTCTTGGTCTCCTGACCTCGTGATCCACCCACCTCGGCCTCCCAAAGTGCTGGGATTACAGGCGTGAGCCACCACACCCGGCCCCAGCATTTATCACCTTCTAACACCTCATGTGTACAGGCAGTCCCCCTTTTCTGTGGGTTCTCCATCCATGGACTCAACTACGTGGACTGAAAATATTTGAAAAGAATCGCTGGAACCCAGGAAGCAGAGGTTTCAGTGAGCCGAGGTCGTGCCATGGCACTCCAGCCTGGGTGATAGAGCAAGACTCTGTCTCCAAAATAAATAACTAAATAAAAAGCAATCCTCCCATCTCAGCCCCCTCCCGAATAGCTGGGACCACAGGTGCATACCACTACACCAGCTCATTTTAGTATTTTTTGTAGAGATGGGGTTTTGCCATGATGCCCAGGCTGGTTTTGAACCCCTGAGCTCAAGTGATCCGCCTGCCTTGGCCTCCCAAAGTGTTGGCATTACAGGCTTAAAAATAGAGACGGGGTCTTGCTATGTTGCCAAGGCTGGTCTAGAACTTCTGAGTTTAAGCAATCCTCCCACCCCAGCCTCCCCATTACAGGCCTGCACCGCCACTACACCTAGCCAATAACAACAATATACATAGTATTTACATGGTACTAGCTATGATATGCAATCTAGAGATGTTTTAAAATATAGGGGTGGGCTGGGCGTGGTGACTCATGCCTGTCATCCCAGCACTTTGGGAGGCTGAGGCTGGCGGATTACCTAAGGTCAGAAGTTCAAGACCAGCCTAGCCAACGTGGTGAAACCCCGTCCCTACTAAAAATATAAAAATTAGCTGGGTGTAGTGGCTCACGCCTGTAATCCCAGACACTCAGGAGGCTGAGGCATGAGAATCTCTTGAACCTGGGAGGCGGAGGCTGTAGTGAGCTGAGATCATGCCACTGCACCAGCCTGGGCGACAGAGCAAGACTGTCTAAAAAAAAACCAAAAACAAACAAACGAACAAAAAATATATATATATGAATGTGCACAGGTTATGCAAATATGATGGCATTTTATATTATGGACTCGTGCATCCATGGATTTTGGTATCTGTGGGAGGTCCTGGAACCAGTCCCCCACGGATATTGAAGGACAACTGTATTTATCTTGCCTGTTGACTGTTCCTGCTGCTTGCCTGGGACCCCTGAAAGCAGAGGTTTTGTCTGTTTTGTTCACTGCTGCGTCCCCAGCAAATGGAAGTGTCTGAGGACAGCAGGTGCTTACTAAATGCTGTGTGAGTGAATGAATCAAAGGCAGAGGTCTTGCCATCAAGGCCTCGGTTCCCAGGGATGAAGGTGGGACTCAGGCAGGTAGGGAAATTTCCTGGGGGATTTAGGGTAATGTGGAATCTGCTGCCTTGGCCCCCTACAGCCCACTCCCCCTGTCTCCTGGTCACAGCTACCTGACCTTTCTCTGCTCACTCCCTTCTCCCCAGTTCCTCTTGGACTCCACGTCCTGCCCTGGCTCTAGGCATATGGCTCAGTAAGCGCCCATCGAATGACTGCTCTAGGATGGGCAGTTGGCCCTAGTGGACCCCTGAGATACTTTTCTAGTACAGGAGGCTCTTTTCCTCCTGATTTGAACCCTAACAGCCCCCTGCCAGCTCATGGAACCTGAAGATGAAGGAGGGCAGAGCTGAAGAACAGAGATAGATAGGTCCTGATGCTACTGGTTGAGCCCCTTGATCTAGCCATACCTGAAGCCAACCCTATAAGTGTTTCTGTACTAGAACTAATACCTTCACATTTTTTTGTGGAGAAAGTGGTTGGGGTTTGGGATTCTTTCTCTTGTATCCAAAAAAGGTCCTAGAAGGCCCTCCCCTACCCCCTTAGGAGGCCCTCTCACCTAGGGCTGTACCATAGCCAGCGGTGGCCAGAGCACCGGTGTTACAGTGGGTCAGCACAGTCACCTTGCCACCGCTGGGGGCCACCCGCTCCAGGAGGTGGCGGGCTCCCAGGTCCCCAATGCTTCGGTTGTCTCTGAGGTCTTTCTCCAGCATGTCCTCGGTGCAGCGGATCACTCTGGGGCCGACAAGGAGTTTTAAGCACCAGCCACCAGGCCCCGGGGCCCAGGCCAACCCCTCCTCTCTGCCCAGCGCTGCTGTCCTGGAGCCCTCCTGCTCAAAGCCTCTCATTGCCGTGGGGCCTGGACCCTTCCGCCACGGCCACCGAAGTGTCACTCCATTCATTCATCCAAACACATGTTTACCGAGCAGTTCCAGTGTGACTCGGCAGTAAACACGACAAAAAAATCTCTGCCCCTATGGAGTTGACACTGGGGTGAGGGAACCAGTTGATGAATAATAAAATGAAGGAAAAGACGGTGGAATTACGCAGAGAGCAGTGGCTGCAGAGAGCAGTGGGTGAGCTGGATCATATAGGATGGTGGAGGAGGGCGCTATGGATACCTGGCCTGCACCAATGGCACGTGCGAAGGCTGTAAGGCAGGATTGAGCTTGGTGGGGTAAAGTGACATTGCAGGGAGGGGCTGGAGCAGAAGGGAAGTGGGGGGAAAAAGATGGCAGGAAGGGGACCAGAACAGGAAAAAAAGTTCCTCAAAAGCAGAAATCGGGAGAACAAGGTGACACCAGAAAGGGCGTCCAAGGGCAGATAAGGGGTTGGGTGTATTCAGGGGAGGCACGATTAAGGAGTTGGGTTTCCGGGCCAGGCTGACCAGGCCAGACTCCGGGCCCCATCTTTGGGGCCCTGGACAAGGGACTTAAGGGCGCCGTGCCTCAGTTTCCCCATCTGTATAATGGGTCACTGTACTTAAAAAGAGTCAATATGATTCCTGCTCAGCACAGTGCCTGGTACCAGATCCCCGTACCTCTCCCGGACCGCCTCCTCCGTAGCGCCCTCCCGCTCGGCCTCCCGGGCTGCAGCGTCAGCCAGGTCGCGGGCGGCGCGGGCCATGTTGACAGCGGTGGGCCGGGCGGTGACGAGGAAGCTCAGCTTGTCGCGCACGAAGGCCACGAGTGCGGCGAGTCCTGGACCCCCGGCGCCCGCCTGCAGCTCCACGGCGAGACTGAGACAGCCCACCAGGGCTATGGCCGGGGCGCCCCGCACCTGCGGGGAGGGATTCGGGCGTCGGAGGCTGCAGGCGCGGGCGCATTCCCACCTCCAGCCCCGCCGCCCCGCCGTCCCGCCGCACCTTCATGGCGCGGATGGCTTCCCAGGCCTGGCGCACCGAGCCCACCGCCTCGTAGCGGCTCTGCTGGGGCAGCAGCAGCTGGTCTAGGATTTGCAGGGAGCCCCGCGAGTAGCGGATCGCCTCCAGGGTCATGGTGCAGCAACCAAGCCCAGCACAACTCACTGGGAGTAAGAGTTCTGCGCGCACTTGAGGGGGCGGGACCATGGACGCAGCCGCCCCCGGAAAAAGGGACATGCGCATGCGCATCCAACCCGACCCGCAGGTTCGCAGGACTCGCGGTCCACGTGGCCGAACTCACTGCACGTCTCCCGCCAAACCCGGACGGAGTGAGCCGCCTCCTCGAAACCACAAAAGTGGCAGCATTTATGGGACGCCTACTGGATACCAGGCCCTGTGTTTAGCATCCTGCAGTCTAGAGTTAGGGGTGTATCCCCAGTGGCAAGGTAACATCAAGTGTTCAAACGAAAGAATTTAAATGATCTTCCTTCTCCAAGGTTGAGGGGGAGGCAGTGGGGGGTCGTGTGCCCCTTGATGGATGCACGGCTGTTTCTGGGCCATTTTCTGCTCGGTTTCATTCAAAAGTAACATGCAGGATGGGCGCTGAGGCTCACGCCTGGAATCCCAACACTTTGGGAGGCCGAGTCTGGCAGATCACTTGAGGTCAGGAGTTCGAAACCAGCCTGGCCAACATGGCGAAACGCCGTCTCTACTAAAAGTACAAAAAATTAGCCAGGCGTGGTGGCAGGCACCCGTAGTCCCAGCTACTTGGGAGGCTGAGGCCGAAGAATCACTTGAACCCAGGAGGCAGAGGTTGCAGTGAGCCGAGATTGCGCCACTGCACTCCAGCCCGGGTGACAGCGAGACTCAGTCTCAAAAACAAAACAAACAAAAATACCCCCAAAAGTAAGGCATGGGGGGCTTTTCCATGGGCCACCCCTGGGCTGGGGATAATAAAAAGCTCATACCTGTGGGCTCCAGCCCCCACTGCATGTGGCACAGATCCTGGGTACCCCGTGTGCCTTGTCCCTGGCCTTGTGTGTGTGGTTCCTGGCCCCCTTTTCACCCTTCACACTCGGCCCATGCCACCTCCTCCAGGAAGTCTGTCCTGATTCCTGGCCAACCTGAACCACCACCTTGAGACTCTTGTCACTCTGGGAGGGGACCACGTCCATGGTCACAGCTATGACCCTATACTAGAATTTGCTGATGAGAGGCCTGTCAAGCGTGGTCAACTTGGGGCTTGTGGGGGGAAGCCCCAGGGCCCAGCTAACAACCCAAGACAGGGAAGAAGAGACAGGTCTTTAATGTACGGAGTCTCACAAGGCACAAACACCCTCACCAAGACCAAATAAATAACTCCACGGTTGCAGGAAGGCGAGGTCTGGGGAGGGGGTGGCATCTGAGCTCTCCCAGGGCTGGTGGGCGAGCGGGGTTCTGCAGTCTGTGAGGGGCCTCCTGGGTGTGTCCGGGCCTCTGGAGCGGGGCCAGTCCTCAGGATAGGGACTGCTCACTCACTCTCCGAGTCAGAGTAGTCCGCCACGAGGGAGGAGCCGAGGCTGCAGGGGTGCCGCGTGTCTGCGGGGTCGGGGTCAGCTGCCTCCTGGGAGGAGCCTGCTAGTGACAGGGGCTTGTCCTGATGGCTCCCTTCCTGCCCCCTCGGCCTGCTGCACTTGGGGGTCTCAGCTGTTTCTGGAGGACAGTCTCCGGGGGACATGGGCCGGTCCTGGGCAGCCTCCTCTGGGACCCGCGGTTCCCCAGACTTGCGGGTGTCAGCCGCATACTGGGGGCTCTCCGGGACATCCCGAGACCTCCGCCGCACGATGCCCAGGTCCCCCACGGTGATGGGGGAGGTGGCAAGCGCGGTTCTGCGGCTCTGGGCCAGCTTCTTCAGGACGCCGCTGACCTTGCTGCTGGAGGCGGATCCGGGGGTGGAGGGGAACCAGGAGCGGCTGATGATCTCGGTTCGCTTCAGTCTCTGCTTGTCCTCGTAGGCTGGAGGAGAGGAGAGGACATTTCAGAGGCGGCAGAGGAGGGGGTCCAGAACTGCCCTACAGTAGACTAGAGTCCACTCAAGGCTGAGGACCCCCCCCCTCCATCTCCAAGCAACTCTGAGCCTCCCCGCCCGCTTTTCCCCATGGCTTTCTACGCACAGTCCAGGGTGTGGAACTTCAGCAGGGCCGCCAGCCTGCGGTCATCTTCCGTCTCGGGCACCAGCGGGATGGTCAGGCTCGCCTTGGCCTGCAAGGCCTGATCTCGCTCCTCCTCTTCCTGGATGGCTTTTTTCTTTTCCTGTGTGGAGGGCCAAGAACACCAGAGACAGGGGGTGTGTGTCAAAGCCCTGTCTCTTCTGTGTGCTAGGGGGCACTGCTGCAACTCTCGGGGTCTCAATTTACTCTTCTTTTTTGAGAAAGAGTCTCATTCTGTCACCCAGGCTGGAGCGCAGTGGCACAATCATAGCTCACTGCAACCTCCAACTCCTGGGCTCAAGCGATTCTCTCATCTCAGCCTCCCAAGTATCCAGTACTACAGGTGTGCACCACCATGCCCAGCTACTTAAAAAATGTATTTTTGTAGAGGCTGGGCCTGGTAGCTCATGTCTGTAATCCCAGCACTTTGGGAGGCCAAGGCGGGTGGGTCCCTTGAGGCCAGTAGTTTGAGACCAGCCTGGACATCATGGCGAAACCCTGTCTCTATTAAAAATACAAAAATTAGCCAGGCGTGGTGGCATGTGCCTGTGATCCCAGCTACTCAGGAGGCTGAGGCATGAGAATCACTTCAATCTGGGAGGTGGAGGCTGCGGTGGGCTGAGATCGTGTCACTGCACTCCAGCCTGGGCTCAAGCGGGAGACAGTCTCAAAAAAAAATATAAATTTTTTTTTTTTGTAGAGATGGGGTCTCACTATGTTGCCCAGGCTGGTCTCCAACTCATGGCCTCAAATAATCCTCCCACCTGAGCCTCCCAAAACACTGGGATAACAGGTGTGAGCCACCGCATACAGCCTCATCCCACAAATATTTCTGGGATAGCCACCTTGTGCTAGGTTTTGTTCTAGACACTGGGGATGCAGCGGCAGGCAGGGAAAAACCCTTGCCCTCGTGGAGCTGGCCTCTAGTGGTGAGATAGTGATAAGGAGAAAAAAAAAATGCAGGACAGGTGGGTAGGGGATGGGCTGGGAGGTTCCATTTAAAATGTGGTGGCCAGATCGGGTGCAGTGGCTCACGCCTGTAACCGCAGCACTTTGGGAGGTTGAGGCGAGTGGATCACATGAGGCCAGGAGTTAGAGACCAGCCTGGCCAACATGGTGAAACTCAGTCTCTACTAAAAATACAAATATTAGCCAGGCATGGTGGTGGGCACCTGTAATCCCAGCTACTTGGGAGGCTGAGGCAGGAGAATCGCTTGAACCCAGGAGGCGGAGGTTGCAGTGAGCCGAGATCGCATCATTGCACTCCAGCCTGGACAATAAGAGTGAAACTCGGTCTCAAAAAAAAAAAAAAAAAAAAAAAAAGGCCTGGCGCAGTGGCTCACGCCTGTCATCTCAGCACTTTGGGAGGCCGAGGCGGACGGATCAAAAGGTCAGGAGATCGAGACCACGGTGAAACCCCGTCTCTACTAACAATACAAAAAATTAGCCGGGCGTGGTGGCGGGCGCCTGTAGTCCCAGCTACTTGGGAGGCTGAGGCAGAAGAATGCCGTGAACCCGGGAGGAGGAGTTTGCAGTGAGCCGAGATCACGCCACTGCACTCCAGCCTGGGCGACAGAGGGAGACTCCGTCTCAAACAAACAAACAAAAAAGACAGGGCATGATCACCATGTAGCCGACAGGGAAACTGAGGCTCAGAGGGTCCAGTGGCCTGCTCACAGCTAGGATGTGGTGCAGTGAGGGCTGGACCTGGGCCCTGGCCCACCAAGCATCCTCTCTGACCCTGGGCTGGAGCCCCCCTCACCCGGAACCTTCTCCGCAGCATGCTGTTGAGGGCGAAGTCGTCCTTCCAGGCGCTCTGGGCCTCCTGGATATGGCTCAGGGTGGGCAGTGCCTTCTTGAGCGTGCTCCGGTCAGCCTCGCCATGCTCCAGCCGGAACATGGCGTCCGTCTCCAGCTTCTGCTTCTTCTCATGCTCTGCAACGACCAGAGCTTGGCTGGGCTTTGGGGAGCCCAGCGCAGACTCAGGGCCAGGGACCCCAGGCAGGTAAGTGGGTGGCGCTCACCTGTGGTCAGCACCTGCTCATTGTCCGCCATGTCCCAGCGCTCCTCCTTGCGCTGGGCGCCACTCACGATCACGTAGTCGCAGTTGGCGGGGTCCGTCTGCATCTCGATGTAGTTGACACAGAGGTGGCATTTCATCCGGAACCTGGGAGGAAGCGGTGGGCAGGAGTCAGGAGGCTATGGCTGTGCCCCAGGACAGCCCTGTCACCTCTGCCTGCTTCTTTCCACCCAATGGTGTCATTTGACAAAAATTCACTGAGCACCCACTGTGTGCTGTGTAGAACCATGGGCAAAAGGGGCACACCCCGGCACCCAGAACAGACCTCTGTCAGTGGGGCTGCAGTTGGCTTCTTCATTTGTTCATTCAGCTGTTTGTTCATTCATTCATTGACTCATCCATTGTTTTGGTTCATTTATTCATTAATTCATTTGTTCATTCAGCTGTTTGTTCCATTCATCATTCACCCATCTTTTGGTTCATTTATTCATTAATTCATTTGTTCATTCAGCTGTTTGTTCATTCATTCATTCACCCATCTTTTGGTTCATTTATTCATTAATTCATTTGTTCATTCAGCTGTTTGTTCATTCATTCACTCATCCTTTTTTGGTTCATTTATTCATTAATTCATTTGTTCATGCAGCTGTTTGTTCATTCATTCACTTATCCTTTTTTAGTTCATCTATTAATTCATTTGTTCATTCAGCTGTTTGTTCATTCATTCACTCATCCGTTTTTTGGTTCCTTTATTCATTAATTCATTTGTTCATTCAGCAATTTGTTCATTCACTCATCCGTTTTTTGGTTCATTTATTCACAAATTCATTTGTTCAGCTGTTCATTCATTCACTCATCCTTTTTTTGGTTCATTTATTCATGAATTCATTTGTTCATTCAGCTGTTTGTTCATTCAGCTGTTTGTTCATTCATTCATTCACTCATCCTTTTTTTGGTTCATTTATTCGTTAATTCATTTGTTCATTCATTAGTGCATGTTTGTTGGTTCCCTGATTCATTTGTTAAATTAATTCATACGTTCATTTGCTCATCCATCCATTTGTCCATTCATTCATCATCTGTTCATTCGCTCCTTTGTTCATTCATTCATTCGTTTGTCCATTAGTTCATTTATTCCACAAATCCACCCAAGACAGGCTGCTCTGTGGCAGGCTCAGTGCCAGCTGCTGGGGACATTGCTGAGTAGTGGAAAAGCCAGCCTGCTCGTGGCAAGGCTGACGTCCCAGCAGGGGCCACCTTGATAGCAAGGGCACAAGCAACCAGTGTCGAGTCTCACTTTAGAAAGGGTGTCTCTGAGGGGTGGTGTTTGAGCAGAAACCCTGGGTGAGGGAGGAGCCTTGGAGCCACCTGGGGAAGAGCATTCCAGGTGGAAGCACAGAGGTGGGTGTGTCCCTGGGGTGTGTGAGGGACAATGAAGAGGCCAGGGAGGGGGACAGCAGGAGGAGGTTAGGGTGAAGAAAGGACAGGCAGAGTGGGCGGGGCCTTGTGAGCCGGGGGAGGACTTGGGCTTTTCCTGAGAAAGGTGGGAGCCATGGAGGGTTGGGGGTGGGGTGGGGGCAGAGCGTGCCCTGATTTACCAGCCAGGGTGGTTTCCAGGAGAGTCCTGCAGGGAATGGGTTCCCTCCCACTCAGGCTCTTTGTAGTCCCCTCGCCCTATGGCCACCCCACCTGTTCCCAAGACGCCACCAAGCCGCCCTTACCTGTAGATTGGGGTTGTGTAGTAATTGCCCACCTTCTTCTTTTCTGCGTTGTAACGAACACCTGAAGGGGGTCAGACGAGGGTGGTTATTTCATTGCCATCTGAATTTTGCAGATGGGTAAACTGAGGTACAAAGAGGCTCACTGTCACTTGCTGAGGGTTCCCCAGCTGGGAGGAGTTAGAGATGGCACTGGAAGCCAGAGCTTGGCTTCCTAATCCCTCTGCAAAGGAGCTTCCATGGCCAGCCAGTCACTCGGGCGCCCCTCCTACCCACCCCCGGCAGCACCCAGCAGTTCGGGGGTCTGGTGTTTGCGGGACTGAATGGAGGGTGGGCGGAGGCTCACCCATGCCGATGTGGTTCTTGCAGCCGTCGCACCAGATGTTATATGGCATTTCGAATCTGCAAAGACACACAGCATCTTACTTGCTCTTGTCTACTTGGACACTCCCTGGGTCTCCACACCTGTGACTGGCTGTGGTTGTGATTTGAGGGGTGGGGTATTAGACTGCCCCCTCTGAATGGGAGTTGCTGCAGTTACATTACACAGGAAATGGATACACAGAAGAAAAAGAATCACAACCATTGTAACTGAGCAGGAACTTCCTGCCTGCTCGAAAGCAGACTGACCAGGTCCAGGGACAGCTGCCTTTGGGTGTTGCTGAGACTTTTTTTTTAAATTTTGAGACAGAGTCTTGCTCTGTCCCCGATGCTGGAGTGCAGTGGCGCGATCCCGGCTCACTGCAACCTCTGCCTCCTGGGTTCAAGCAATTCTTATGCCTCAGTCTCCCAAGTAGCTGGGATTATAGGTGTGCACCACCACATCCGGCTAATTTTTTTTTTTTTTTGAGACAGAGTCTCGCTCTGTTGCCAGGCTGGAGTGCAGTGGCACAATCTTGGCTGACTGCAACCTCCGACTCCATGGTTCAAGCGATTCTCCTGCCTCAGCCTCCTAAGTAGCTGGGATTACAGGTGTAAGCCACCGCACCCAGCCTAATTTTCTCTATTTTTAGTAGAGACAGGGTTTCACTGTGTTGGCCAGGCTGCTCTTGAACTCCTGGCCTCAAGTGATCCACTCGCCTCACCCTCCCATAGTGCTGGGATTACAGTCGTGAGCCACTGCGCCCAGCCACAATCACTGTATTTTTTGAGAGTCCTGTGTGATCAAGTCCAGGTTGGCCTACCACTGGATGAGATACAACACAGTGCAGAGCCCAGTTGTACAGGTCAAGGCCCCGCTAGACCCGCCAGTCCCCAGCCAGCCAACTCGGAAACACATGGGAGCCCAGCCCAGATCAGGCCAGGCCAGCCCAGCCCAGCCCAGCCCAGCCCAGCAGAGGTATTTTGCTGAGCTGCAGACATGTGAGCAATAATAAATGCTTATTGTTTTGTTACATGGCAATAACTGACTGATACAGTGACTTTCTGCTTTATGGACTGAAGACCCTGCAGCACTGGGCCAACGAGGGCACTGAACTCTCCTTGAGACTGAAGGATGGGGGCAGGACGGTGGGGTCCTCAGGTGATGCCGAGCCTTACCGGATGATGAGGATGCCCTGTGACAGCTTCCGAGCCCGCTCCCGAAGCGGGTGGCTGTTGTGGTATCGGTTGAGAGAGCCATGCTGTGTGGAGAGGATGAGGGAGCAGATTAGTGCTGCGAGCTAGGGGAGCTCACGCTTTTCTGCCACCCTTACTGCTTTGGGACAAGTGCCTCACGGGTGGGAGGGGCCTTGATTCTTATGTCCTGCAGGACAAGGTGTTCACAGCAATACGGGAGGCATCCAGGTCTTACGGGAACACGTAGGCTTGGAACCAGGAATGTGAGTTTGAATAGTCCCTCTCCTATTTATTTACTTTTTGAGATGGAGTTTTGCTCTTGTTGCCCAGGCTGAAGTGCAATGGCACGACCTTGGCTCACTGCAACCTCTGCCTCCCGGGTTCAAGCGATTCTCCTTCCTCAGGCTCCGGAGTAGCTGGGATTCCAGGCACCTGCCACCACGCCCGGCTAATTTTTTTGTATTTGTAGTAGAGACGGGATTTCACCACGTCACCCAGGTTGGTCTCGAACTTCTGACCTCAGGTGACCCATTCACCTTGGCCTCCCAAAGTGCTGGAATTACAGGTGTTAGCCACTGTGCCCAGCCCCATTCCCATTTATGAGCTGAAAGAGCCAGGGGACCCTGGGCAAGTGACCTCACGTTTTGCCTTCCTGAGCCTCAGTTTCCCCTGTCAACTATGTATAATGGTCATTATTACTTCCAGGTTTTATAGGGAGGATGAGGCGAGGTGACAAGACTGGCAAACATTCGCTGGGGACTGCATGTGCATTACCTCATTTTTTTTGAGACAGAGTCTCACTCTGTCACTAGGCTGGAGTGCAGTGGCGTGATCTCAGCTCACTGCAGCCTCCACCTTCTGGGTTCAAGTGAGTCTCCTGCCTCAGCCTCCTGAGTAGCTGGGACTACAGGCGTGGGCCACTGTGCCCAGCTAATTTTTTTATTTTTAGTAGCAATCGGGTTTCATCATGTTGGCCAGGGTGGTCTTGAACTCCTGACCTCGTGATCTGCCTGCTACCGCCTCCCAAAGTGCTGGGATTACAGGCGTGAGCCACCATGCCCAGCTTTTTTTTTTTTTTTTGAGGCAGGGTCTGGCTCTGTAGCCCAGGCCGGGGTGCAGTGGCATGATTATGGCTCACTGCAGTCTCCACCTCCTGGGCTCAAGCAATCCTCCCACCTCAGCCTCCCGAGTAGCTAGGATTTATCCCTCAATGATTCTGTAAGGTCAGCTCAATTTATTTCCGCCTTCTGACATATGGAGAAACTTTGGCATACAGAGGCTAAATCCTATACTCAGGACGAGGCAGCTGGGACACTCGGGCCCTTACTGAGCACCTACTGTGTGAGGACACAGCCATAAATAAGACAGACAAACATCTCTGCCCTTCTGGAGAGAATGTTCTAGTGGGGGAGATGGACAAGACACAAATAAATGAGTAAGTGAGGGAGTTATAAGGGTTGTGAGGTTATATAAAGTGCTCAGCAATGCAACAGAGAATGAGACAGTGGTCAGGGAGGACCTCTGAGAGAAAAGCACTTAAGGAAGTGAGAGTATGGTCAAATGGGGGAAGAGATTCCAGGCAGAGGGGACAATCAGGATGCCAGAGGCGCTGGAGCTGGGGAAGCCAGGGGATCTGACCCTTCATCTGTGCACTCTGCCTTATCCTGGGGCCCCTGCCGTAAACACACTATACTCTATGCTGGACATGGAGTTACAGGTCCCTGAGGAGAGCCACAGTTACCATCCAAAAGTGAAGATAGCCTCGAGACTCAGGTGACGAGCAGAAGACAAAAAGACCTTGGAGGCCTCCCATCCTTCCATAGCAGTGACCCCAACCCCAGGAGGGGATGACGTGGGTCTTTCTGCTACTGTGGACCCGGAGCGGGGAGCCTGCTCCTTACCTTCTCAGGGTTGAAGTCCGGAGGATAGTACTTGTTGACCCCTTTCCTTTCACCCTGCAAAGCAGAACAGAGACATGACTCAGAGAGAGGCTGATATGGTTTGGCTGTGTCCTTACCCAAATCTCATTCAAAACAATTTTTTAACATTTCTTATTTTACTATTAATTTTTAGAGACGGAGTCTTGCTCCGTCACCCAGGCTGGAGTGCAGTGGTGCGATCTCGGCTCACTGTAACCTCCGCCTCCCGGGTTCAGGCGGTTCTCCTGCCTCAGCCTCCCGAGTAGCTGGGATTACAGGTGTGCACTACCATGCCCGGCTAATTTGTGTATTTTTAGTAGAGATGGGGTTTCACCATGTTGGCCAGGCTGGTCTCAAACTCCTGACATCAAGCGACGTGCCCACCTCGGCCTCCCAAAGTGCTGGGATTATAGGCCAAATCTCATCTTGAATTGTAGTTCCCATAATCCCCACGTGTCATGGAAGGGACCCGGTGGGAGGTAACGGAATCGAATCATGGGGGCGGTTATCCCCATGCTGTTCTCGTGATAGTGAATGAGTTCTCGAGAGACCTCATGGTTTTACAAGGAGCTTTTCCCCTTGCTCATTCTTCTCCTTGCTGCCGCCATGTGAAGAAGGATGTGTTTGCCTCCCCTTCCACCATGATTGTAAGTTTCCTGAGGCCTCCCCAGCCATGCTGAACTGTGAGTCAATTAAACCTCTTTCCTTTATAAATTACCCAGTCTTGAGTATGTCATTTTATTTTCTTTTTTTCCAGACAGAGTTTCACTCTTGTTGCCCAGGCTGGAGTGCAATGGCGCGATCTCGGCTCACTGCAACCTCCACCTCCCTGATTCAAGCAATTTTCCTGCCTCAGCCTCCCGAGTAGCTAGGATTACAGGCATGTGCCACCACGCCCGGCTAATTTTTTTGTATTTTTAGTAGAGACGGGGTTTCACCATATTGGCCAGGCTGGCCTCGAACTCCTGACCTTGTGATCCACCCACCTCGACCTCCCAAAGTGCTGGGATTACAGGCGTGAGCCACCGCGCCTGGCCCTTGGGTATGTCTTTATTAGCAGCATGAGAATGGACTAATACACAGGCTCCCTCCAGGAAACCTACTTGTGCAGCCTCAGGGGGCAGGACCTGGATAAGGGAGACTCAGGGACATTGTAGAGGACAGTGCTGGGCTCAGTGTCTGATTGGGGAAAGGCTACTTGGGCAAAAAACCCATTGTCATTGCTTTGGAAAATTTCATGAGGTTCAGATGCTCCTACGGTGTCTGGGGACTGTGATTGATAGTAAGAAATATTGAACATTGTCACTGGGCAGACACACATGTAGTACAGTTGAACACAGGTCTCAAGAAAGAACACTGAGCCTGGCTGAAGAGGAGTCACTCTTGTTTTCTTTTCTTTTTTTTTTTTTTTTTTGAGACAGAATCTCGCTCTGTCACCCAGGCTGGAGTGCAGTGGCGCGATATCAGCTCACTGCAAGCTCCGCCTCCCAGGTTCATGCCATTCTCCTGCCTCAGCCTCCCGAGTAGCTGGTTAGGACTACAGGCGCCCGCCACCACGCCCGGCTAATTTTTTGTATTTTTAGTAGAGACGGGGTTTCACCGTGTTAGCCAGGATGGTCTCGATCTCCTGACCTCGTGATCTGCCTGCCTCGGCCTCCCAAAGTGCTGGGATTACAAGTGTGAGCCACCGCGCCCAGCCCTTTTTTTTTTTTTTTTTTTGAGACAGAGTCTTGCTCTGTCACGTAGGCTTGGGTGCAGTGCTGCAATCTTGGCTCACTGCAACCTCTGCCTCCTGAGTTCAAGCGATGCTCGTGCCTTAGCCTCCTGAGTAGCTGGGACTATAGGAATGTGCTACCACATCCAACTAATTTTTGTATTTTTTTTTTTTTTTGAGACGGAGTTCCGCTTTTGTTGCCCAGACTGGAGTATGGTGGCATGGTCTCAGCTCACTGCAACCTCCATCTCCTGGGTTCAAGCGATTCTCCTACCTCAGCCTCCCGAGTAGCTAGGACTATGGCCTCCCGCCACCATACCCAGCTAATTTTTGTATTTTTAGTAGAGATGGGGTTTCACCATGTTGGCCAGGGTGGTTTCAAACTCCTGACCTCAGGTGATCTGCCCAGCTTGGCCTCCCAAAGTGCTGGGATAACAGGCGTGAGCCACCGCACCCAGCCTAATTTTTGTATTTTTAGTAGAGACAGGGTTTCACCATGTTGGCCAGGCTGTTCTCAAACTCCTGAT
Organism: Theropithecus gelada; assembly: GCF_003255815.1. Classification (NCBI taxonomy): domain Eukaryota; kingdom Metazoa; phylum Chordata; class Mammalia; order Primates; family Cercopithecidae; genus Theropithecus; species Theropithecus gelada. The sequence continues at coordinate 13,377,770 of NC_037687.1, read as the reverse complement.
CTCAAATGATTTGCCTGCCTTGACATCCCAAACTGCTGGGATTACAGGTGTGAGTCACTGCACCCAGCCTCGCAATGGTTAATTTTATGTTATATGAATTTCACCTTCTTAAAAAAAATGAAAGAAAGAAAGAGAAAGGAAGGGAAAAGGGAGAGGGAGGGGGAAGGAGGAAGGGGAAATTTAGGTCGAGTGTAGTGGATCACTTGAGGTCAGGAGTTTGAGACCAGCCTGGGCAACATGCTGAAACCCCGTCTCTACTAAAAATACAAAAATTAGTGGGGCGTGCTCACTTGAACCCAGAAGGCGGAGGTTGCAGTGAGCTGAGAGCGTGCCCACTGCACTCCAGCCTGGGCGACAAAGTGAGACTGTCTCAAAAACAAAAGAAAACCAAACAAAAAAACATTGAAAAAGCGCCCCTGGGTGATGTTAGCGCACAGCCACATTTCAGACCCACTGCACCAAAAGATGATGATCCAGAGATTGAAATCATCATCTTAGAGCTCTGGGAGGGGAGGAGGGGCTGCTTTCGGGGTCCTACAAAGACTGGGAGAGAAACCCAGGCACACGCGGCTGTCTACTCACCATCTTGGGAACTGCCTACTGGTCCTCACCCTCAGGGCGGACAATCAGAAACTGGCCTTGTGAACACACTGTCCTGTCCTGACCTCTTGCGGTGCCTGGCAGAGGGTCCACAGGCTTCCCTGAGAAGACGTTGTGGGCCGTGTGGTGGTGCCGGCTCAGACAAGACTCTCGCCAGGCACAGGAGGCATCCAAAAAGCGGCGTGTCTGTTTAGAAAGAGAGAGTCCTGTCCACTCTACAGCCAATATACAGATCACATCTGACACTTTCTTCCCTCTGTGACCCCACCGGGTCCAGCACCCATCATCACTCACGTGGGCCAGCACAGTCTTCTCCTCTCTCCTAACTCTGCCCTTAATACTTGCTCACCCCAAGCTGCCCGAGGGATCTTTTTTTTTTTTTGAGACGGAGTCTCGCTCCGTCACCAGGCTGGAGTGCAGTGGCGCGATCTCTGCTCACTGCAACCTCTGCCTCCTGGGTTCAAGTGATTCTCCTGCCTCAGCCTCCCGAGTAGCTGGGACTGCAAGCGTGTACCACCCCACCCAGCTAATTTTGTATTTTTAGTAGAGGCGGGGCTTCACCATGTTGGCCAGGATGGTCTCGATCTCTTGACCTCGTGATCCACCCGCCTCAGCCACCCAAAGTGCTTGGATTACAGGCATAAGCCACCACGCCTGGCTGGGATCTTTTTTTTTTTTTGAGGAGTCTCGCTCTGTCGCCCAGGCTGGAGTCCAGTGGCGCAATCTTGGCTCACTGCAATCTCTGCCTCCCGGGTTCACACCATTCTCCTGCCTCAATCTCCCGAGTAGCTGGGAATACAGGCGCCCACCACCAAGCCCGGCTAATTTTTTTGTATTTTTAGTAGAGACGGGGTTTCACCGTGTTAGCCAGGATGGTCTTGATCTCTTGACCTTGGTCTTGATCTCTTGACCTGGTGATCCACCCACCTCAGCCTCCCAAAGTGCTGGCATTACAGGCGTGAGCCACCGCGCCTGGCTGGGATCTTTTAAAATATGAACAAACATGTCACTCTCCTGCTTAAACCCCTCCCATGATTCATATTGTTTTTAGAATCAAGTCAAACCCCTTCCCAAGGACTGTGGGGCCCCTGCCTGCATCTCCAAACCCAACTCTTATCCCTCTATCTCTCGCTCACTCTGTTCCAGCAACACTGGCTTCCTGGCTGTCTTCAAAGGCCAAGTGCAGCTGGCCTGCACCTGCTGTTCCTCAGGTTTGCGAGCTCTTTGTTACAGGTTGTTTTTTTTTTTTTTTTTGTGAGACGGAGTCTCACTGTATCACTCAGGCTGGAGTGGGGTGGCATGATCTTGGCTCACTACCTCTGCCTCCCAGGTTTAAGTGATTCTCATGCCTCAGCCTCCTGAGTAGCGGGGATTACAGGTACCCGCCACCAAGCCTAGCTAATTTTTTTGTATTTTTAGTAGAGACAGAGTTTCACTGTGTTGGTCAGGCCAGTCTGGAATTCCTGGCCTGAGGTGATCCACCCACCTAGGGCCTCCCAAAGTGCTGGGATCACAGGCGCAAGCCATTGCACCCAGCCCCTTGTCACAGGTCTTGACCTACATATCATATCCATCAAAGACCTCATCTGGCCAGGTGCGGTGCCTCACACCTGTAATCCCAGCGGTTTGGGAGACTGAGGCAGGTGGATCGCCTGAGGTCAGGAGTTCAAGACCAGCCTGGCCAACATAGTGAAACCGCATTTCTACTAAAAATACAAAATTTAGCCAGGCATGGTAGCAGATGCCTGTAATCCCAGCTACTTGGGAAGCTGAGGCAGGAGAATGGCTTGAACCGGGAGGCGGAGGTTGCAGTGATCCAAGATGGCGCCACTGCACCCCAGCTACAAAGTGAGACTGTGTCTCAAAACAAAACAAAAAACAAAAAACGACCTCATCCGACCACCCAATCCATAGTCACTTGTTCCTGGAATTCTGATCACATCACCCTGTGTCTCCCCGGGCAGGTCACACTGTGCCATATCCCCAACACCTAGGACAGTGCCAGGCCGAGATAAATGTCAACTGGGTAAATGACTGAGATAACTCAATGAGGCTCCATAAGGGTCACCATCAGTGCAGGTGACACAAGTGGAAATACAGGGGCTCCTCCAACTAGAGGTGGTGAGACCCCCTCCCATGTTTGGAAGGGAAGCTTTTAGGTCATATAGAAGGAATTTCTTCACGCCTGTAATCCCAGCACTTTGGGAGGCCAAGGCAAGCAGATCATGAGGTCAGGAGATCGAGACCATCCTGGCTAACACGGTGAAACCCCATATCTACTAAAAAATACAAAAAATTAGCTGGGCGTGGTGGTGGGCACCTGTAGTCTCAGCTACTCGGGAGGCTGAGGCAGGCAGGAGAATAGCGTGAACCTGGGAGGCGGAGCTTGCAGTGAGCAGAGATTGCGCCACCGCACTCCAGCCTGGGCGACAGAGCGAGACTCGTCTCAAAAAAAAAAAAAAAAAAAAGAAGGAAGTTCTAGTTTACACTAAAGAGAGACTCTGCGAGGCAGTGAAGCGTATTCTAGAACAGAGATTGGCAAAGTTTCTCTGTCGAGGGCCAGAGAGTAAATATTTCTGGCTTTTTAGGCCAGATTATCTTTGCCCCAACAACTCAGTTCTGCCTTCATAGCTAGAAATCAGCACCAAACAATATATAAATGAACGGGCGTAGCTGCATGCCAATATAAATTTTATTGATGGACACAGAAATTTGAATTTCACATAATCGTCATCTATCACAAAGCATTATTATTCTGATTTTTCCCCAACCACTAAAAACTTTAAAACCATTCTTGGGGGCCGGATGTGGTGGCTCACACCTGTAATCCCAGCCCTTTGGGAGGCTGAGGCAGGTGGATCACTTGAGGTCAGGAGTTCGAGGCCAGCCTGGCCAACATGTTGAAACCCCATCTCTACTAAAAATACAAAAATTGGCCAGGCCTGGTGGTGTACGCCTGTAATCTGTAATCCCAGCTACTGGAGAGGCTAAGGCAGGAGAATAGCTTGAACCCGGGAGCCAGAGGTTGCAGTGAACCAAGATGGTGCCACTGCACTCCAGCCAAGGTGACAAGAGTGAGATTCTGTCTCAAAAAAAAAAAAAAAAGAAGCTGATGGAAGAGCTTCTGATGGAGTGGGGGTGGTGTAGTGAGGTGGTGAGGCCGTGGTGCAAAGTCCCGGATATAAACTGTTCCACCTTCACCTTAGTCTTGGATGCTGCAACTATAAAGTGTGCCCCTTAGATTGGATTATTCCAAGGTCCATTCCAACCTAAAAATACTTTTGCCAACAAAATAGCTAAGTGCCCCTTGAGGTGTTAGGGGTCACGGTTCCCTGGGCTTGAATCCCAGCTCCACTCCTCATCAGCTGGGTGACCTTGGTCAGTGTCTGCGCTTCCCTGGGCTTGTATTTCGTCACCGGTAAAGGGCGAATGATGACGAAAAGACTGACTTTCTGGGGATGCTGTGAATCAACTAACACACGGGAAGAGCCTGCAAAGAGCAAATACTCCGTTTACAGGAGCTTGAGGGTGTGTGTGTGTGTGTGTGTGTGTCTTACGATGGTTTTGTTGACCCGGTAAATGGCAGACGGGGCTATCGGGTGGGCGTGTAGATATCTCCGGTGCTTGCTGCAAAAGTAATTACCGACCCTGTTTGTCCTGGGCGTAAAGCTTGGGCTGGGAGCTCCACCCTGCTGCTTCCTATCTGCTTGATTTGAGGCAAATTGTTTTCTAAGCCTCATTTTCCTTACGTGTAAAATGGTTAAAGCATTTAGGGCAGCGCCTGACTCCCGAGTTAAATGCTGGCAGTTTAGTCATTTCTCCTGCTCACGGTTTTACAAGAATCATTTTTAGAAAATCTGGTGAGGTAGGGACTTATTGGTCCCATTTTCCCGATGCAAAAAGCCAGGGCCCTTCAGGCATAATATGGATCCGGGCTAGGAAGGGGCCGGGTCCCAGGCACTTGGGTCAGGGGTCTCAGCTGGGGCCTCAGGGACTTTGGTCCTGGCTGGGACTTGGGCCGGCTCCAGGCATCCAGATCTGGTCCTCAGCCCCGCGTCCCCCGACGCAGATGGGCGCGTCGGGCGGCTCCGAGGCCAGGGTGAGACGGCTGCCGGACCCCCGGCCCTCCCCGCTCCTCCGCCCGCGGGGACTTACCTGCCCTCCTCCCGACGTCACGCCACGACCGTGCCCGGAAGTGCGCGCTTAGAGCGCAGTGAAGCTGGGCGCCCTCTCCGCACCACCCGGACGCTGGCGTGAGGCGGGGCGAGGCAACAGCGCTGCACTGATTGGCTGAATGTCGATTCGCCGCGCGCTCTGCGACGCCGAAGTGGGCCAATCCGGGCATGCCCCGCCCAACCGCGATGCTCCATCCTCTGTCCAGAAGCCCAATCCGAGGCCCGGCTCCTGGCACCGCCCTCCGAGGAGTGCTGTCCTGCGCGCTGCAGCCAGTCTGCGAGGGTGAGCAAACTGCAGTACGCGGGTCGAAGCACACTATGCCCGTGTTTTTGAACGGCTAGTGAGCTAAGAATTACTTTTCCAGTTTATTTTTTATTTTTGAGACCGAGTCTCTCTCTGTCGCCCAGGCTGGAGTGCGGTGGCGCAATCATAGCTCACTGCAGCCTCGAACTCCTGGGTTCAAGCGATCCTCCCACCTCAGTCTCCCAAGTAGCTGGGACTACAGGCGCAAGCCACCGCGCCCCACTGATTTTTGTTTGTTTGTTTGTTTGTTTTGAGACGGAGTCTCGCTCTGTCGCCCAGGCTGGAGTGCAGTGGCCGGATCTCAGCTCACTGCAAGCTCCGCCTCCCGGGTTTACGCCATTCTCCTGCCTCAGCCTCCCGAGTAGCTGGGATTACAGGCGCCCGCCACCTCGCCCGGCTAGTTTTTTGTATTTTTTTAGTAGAGACGGGGTTTCACCCTGTTCGCCAGGATAGTCTCGATCTCCTGACCTCGTGATCCGCCCGTCTCGGCCTCCCAAAGTGCTGGGAATACAGGCTTAAGCCACGGCGCCCGGCCGATTTTTAAAATTATTTGCAGCCAAGCATGGTGGCTCACGCCTCTGATCCCAGCACTTTGAGAGGCCGAGGCAGGCAGATCACTTGAGGTCAGGAGTTCAAGACCAGCCTGGCCAAAACGGTGAAACCCTGTCTCTACTAAAAAAAAGACGAAAATTACCGGCTGTGGTGGCAGGCGCCTGTAATCCCAGCTACTCTGGAGGCTGAGGCAAGAGAATCGCTTGAACCCGGGAGGCAGAGGTTGCAAGGAGCCGAGATTGCGCCATTGCACTCCAGCCTGGGCAACAAGAGCGAGACTCCGTCTCAAAAAACAAAATTATTTGCACAGGCAAGGTCTTACTGTGTTGCCCTGGCTAGTCTTGAACTCATGGGCTCAAGCAATCCTCCTGCCTCCCAAAGTGCTGGGATTACAGGCGTGAGCCACTGGGCCCAGCCTCTCTGATCCTTTTTGGAGTCTCGTATTTTGTGGGGCTCCCCTGCATAGGTACATAATTAAATATGGCTTTTGCCCTGTCTGTTTACATGTCAATTTAATTCGTAGCCCAGCCAAAGAACCTATAAAGGTGAAGGGAAGCCATTTTTCACCTACCTACAACAGCCAGGCCCATTCATTTATATATTGTCTATGGCTGCAACAGGGCTGAATTCAATGGTTGCCACAGAGTAAGAGCCCAAAGAGTCTAAAATATTTACCATCTGGCCTTTTACAGAAGAAGTGGGTGGACACTTCTCTTACAGCCTTCAGATTAGCCTGGCCCTGCCTTCTGCACAGGTGAATGGCTTTTGAATTTATTTATTTTTTTGAGACGGAGTCTCACTGTCACTCAGGCTGGAGTGCAGTGGCGTGGTCTTGGCTCACTACACCCTCCGTCTCCCAGGTTCAAGTGATTCTCCTGTTTCAGCCTCCCAAGTAGCTGGGACTACAGGTGCCCACCACCACGCCTGGCTAATTTTTGTATTTTTAGTAGAGACGGAGTTTCACCATGTTGGCCAGGCTAGTCTCGAACTCCTGACCTCGACTGCCCGCCTTGGCCTCCCAAAGTGCTGGGATTACAGGTGTGAGCCACTGCGCCCAGACTGAATTTACTTGTATGCCTTGTAGGGCCTAACAGAATATATTTGTTCATTCAACAGCTAAGCTGTTCATTGGACACCTGCTATACGTCAAGTCCTGGGGATTCAGAGAGGAAAGAGCACACCCTTTTCTCAGTGATGAAGCAGACACTTCAATTGGCAATTTATCAAAAACAGGGTGAGAAGTGATGACAATATTACTACTATTCCTCCTGATGTATATATATATTTTGAGACGGAGTTTTGCTCTTGTTGCTCAGGCTGGAGTGCAAAGGCGCGATCTCGGCTCACCGCAACCTCCACCTTCCTTCCGGGTTCAAGCAATTCTGCCTCAGCCCTGGGATTACAGGCATGCGCCACCACACCCAGCTAGTATTTTTAGCAGAGACGGGGTTTCTCCATGTTGGCCAGGCTGGTCTTGAACTCCTGACCTCAGGTGATCTGCCCACCTCGGTCTCCCAAAGTGCTGGGATTACAGGCGTGAGCCACCGCGCCCGGCCTCCTCATGCTATATTATTCGGCGCTAGGTTCCATCTCTGTTCTAAAGCCAGGCTCTAACAAGTGAATTCTTATGTAATCATGGTGCTGCATACTGAGTGCTCACCACCCACTAGGCACCACTGAGCAATGCTCGGTACTCACTTACATGCATAATCTCATAGAATGCCCCCTAGAAGGTATACTTTTCATCATTTCTGTTTTACAGATGATGAAACAGGCCTAGAGAGGTTAAGTCGCACAGTTAGTGAAGGGTGGAGGAGCTGACCTGCAACTGCTCATGCTAAACCTTGTTCCCTTATCCTCTGAGCTATACTGTTTTGGGTTGTGTGCATTCGACTTAAAGACCATGAGACGCCAGAGAAATCTTTAACGAGGGTAGGGTGTTTGGGAGTGGGCCGGAGTGAGGGTCAGTGAGACCCTGAGACAGAGCAGGGATCCCCTTCCTTACAGGACCCTAAGCATGGAAATAAAGGAAATTTCTAAGTTCCTTCAAGGGAAATTCCAGGCCCCCAGCTAGCCCTGAGAAGTACATCAGTAACTTGTTAAACAAAAAAGTCATAATGACCTAAAACAAAAGCTAAGGAAGTTAGAGTCCCAGAGATGTTTGGTTTCCTTATAGAAATTAAAGATAACATCTTAACATATGTCCCTGCATTGTCTTTCAGAGTCTTGGAAACCCCAGATAAGGGGGGAAGTGAAGACTAAACTTTAGCTATGCCCCTTTTGTTCCAAGTTTCCTCCTGAGGGGCTTAGAGAAAATTACTTCCCCTAACCAGTTGACATTTTTCTACCGACTCAAAATTTGAAATTTTTAAATAAAGCTTCTCTTCCTTAATCCATTGCAAATCAGAAGATGTTTAAATCTTTTTCTTTTCTTTTGAGATTAAGTCTCACTCTGTTGCCCAAGCTGGAGTGCTGTGGCACGATCTCAGCTCACTGCAACCTTCACCTCCTGGGTTCAAGTGATTCTCCTGCTTCAGCCTCCCGAGTAGCTGGGATTACAGGCGCCCGCCATCATGCCCAGCTAATTTTTGTGTTTTTAGTAGAGACGAGGTTTCACTATGTTGGCCGGCTGGTCTTGAGCTTCTGACCTCGTGATGCACCCGCCTCAGCCTCCCAAAGTGTTGGGATTACAGGCGTGAGCCACCGCACCCGGCCTTTCTATATATATATATTTTTTTTCTTTTTTCTGAGACTGAGTCTTGCTGTCACCCAGGCTGGAATGCAGTGGCGTGATCTCGGCTCACTGCAACCTCAACCTCCCAGGTTCAAATGATTCTCCTGCCTCAGCCTCCCGAGTAGTGAGGATCACAGGCATGTGCCACCACACCTGGCTAATTTTTATATTTTTAGTAGAGACAGGGTTTCGTCATGTTGGTCAGGCTGGTCTCGAACTCCTGACCTCAGATGATCCTCCCACCTTGGCCTCCCAAAGTGTTGAGATTACAGGCGTGAGCCACCGCGCCCTGCTTAGAAGATGTTCAAATCTATCTACAAACCTGTAAGCCCCCACTTTAAGATATTCTTCCTTTTTAAGTGGAAGCCAATGTGTAATCTCCATGCATTGATTTATGATTTTGCTTGTAGCTTCTGGTTTCCTGAAATTTACACCTGCCTTTAACAACTCCCATCTGCAAGCCATTGGTGATTTCAGGTCTTAAGCATGAGCTGCCCCGATTCTCCTTGCATGGCGCCCTGCAATAAACACCTTCCTTTCTATCACTGCAAAGACCTTAGTGTGGGTATCTGGTTTTACTGTGCTGGGTGAGCAGACCTCAGTTGGGTTCTGTAAGAACTCCTGTAAGGAGGGACCTCTGACCTGGATGAGGCGGAATGAGTCAGGTGGGGGGTGTGCAGTAGAGAGGCGTGCTCGTGGATCCCCAGGAATGGCATTTCACCCCAATAATCTCACTCAGTCCATCTGGATTTTGATTGAGCCCTTGTCTTGTACCTGAACCAAGAGGTAGTGACGGAAAAGGCACAGAATGATGTCATCTTTGGAGCAGTACTTCGCAGGGAGAGTGAGAAGCCTTGGCGTGTAGAGTCTCACTGTTACTACTTAATGCACAGGGCAAGTGATGGAGCCTGAACATCAGCCTGGGATACAAAGAGGCTGTTCTATAAAGATGCCAAATGCAGGCCAGTTCTGGTGGGGCCAAAGGAATTGATACAGGAAGGGGAAGGCATAGGGCGAAGGGAAAACTTCCCTTTCACCTTCTGAAGTTTCACTGAAATGAACTGACAATAGACAAATTAACAAGAGAAAGGGCATAGAAATCGATGAACATGCATAATCGTGGGAGCCATATAAAATGTGAGACTCGTAATTCCAGCTACTTGGGAAGCTGAGGCAGGAGAATCGCTTGAACCTGGGAGGTGGAGGTTGCAGTGAGCCGAGAGAGATTGCACCACTGCACTCCAGCCCTGGCGACAGAGTGAGACTCCATCTCAAAAAAAAAAAAAAAAGAAAAAATTGAGACTCAAAGAAGGGCCAGATGGTTGTGGCTTAAATACTCTCTTCCTAGAGGAGAGAGAAATGGAGAGTGTAGGCAGCTTTGAGGGGAAATGAATGATTTTCAGGGGGATTGTAGGAGCCCAGTGAACAGACAATGGCCTGGGACAAAGTTCCTCTGAACTCTGAAGGAGGCGACAGAAAGGTGAGGGGCAGAACTTTATTGTGAATAAAGGCTGTCTTATTATACAGATAAAGTCTCCCATGTAATCTCCAAGCCGCCCACAGAAGAGTAGATGAAGTCTGTTGACAATATTTAGTCTTTTCTCTTTGCCAATGGTTAATATTTCCTGGATATTTGATGAGATTCTTAGGGAGGGGTCATCTTAAGACAACTGCATTTCTTTTGGAAGAAGTTTTCATCAGTCACATAAGGGAACTATAAAAAGAGAGCCCCTGCCCGTGCTTGGGAGATGGGGAGAAACAAGAGAAAGTTAGGAAGTCCTTGGTTCTGAGGCAGCTTGTAAGGCCTTCCAATTTCCTTTATTTTATTTTTTTATTTTTGGTTTTTGCTTGCTTTGTTTTTTTTGAGACAGGGTCTCCACTGTCACCCAGGCTGAAGTGCAGTAGTGCAATCACAACTCACTGTAACCTTGAACTCCCGGGTTCAAGCCATCCTCATACCTCAGCTTCCTGAGTAGCTGGGACCACAGGCATGTACCACCATGCCTGGCTAATTTTTTTTTTTTAAATTTGTAGAAATGAGTTCTTCCTATGTTGCCCAGGCTACTCTTGAGCTCCTGTGCTCAGGTCATCCTCCCACCACTCCAGCCTGGGCACCATAGCAAGACCCCACCTCTTAAAAAAAAAATTTCTGGCCAGGCATGGTGGCTCACATCTGTAGTCCCAGCACTTTGGGAAGCCAAGGCGGGTGGATCACGAGGTCAGAGGTTCGAGACCAGCCTGACCAACATGGTGAAACCCTGTCTCTACTAAAAATACAAAAATTAGCCAGGCATGGTGGCGTGTGCCTGAAATCCCAGCTACTCGGGAGGCTGAGGCAGGAGAATCACTTGAACCCAGGAGGCAGATGTTGCAGTGAGCTGAGATCGCACCATTGCACTCCAGCCTGGGTAATAAGAGCGAAACTTCGTCTGAAAAACAACAACAACAACAACAACAACAACAACTCTATAAAAGCCAAAAGCCTCTAGCCAGCACAAAGAAAGAAACAGACATCTGGAAAGACTAATTAAACCCTACCTGGTTTTGACAATATGTTAGTGATCTCTGGTTGCATAACAAATTACCCCAAAGTATAGAGGCCTAAAACATTTATTATCTCACTGTTTCTTTGGGTCAGGAGTCTGGGTGTGGCTTAGCTGAATCCTCTGCACAGGGCTGCCAATTGAGGTGGTGGATGTTCTCATATAAAGAGGAGGGTAGGGCTGGGCAGACATCCCAAATGGCTTTGGTCACAGCCACAAATCAAATATAAAAATGTCTAAGGCCAGGCACGGTGGCTCACGCCTGTAATCTCAGCACTTTGGGAGCCCGAGGCAGGCAGATCGCAAGGTCAGGAGTTGAAGACCAGCCTGACCAATATGGTGAAACCCCATATCTACTAAAAATATAAAAATTAGCCAGGCGTGGTGGCACATGTGTTGGGACTACAGTCCCAGCTACTCAGGAGGCTGAGGCAGGAGGATTGCTCGAGCCCAGGTGTTTGAGGCTGCAGTGAGCTATGATTGCAGCACAGTACTTCAGTATGGGTGACAGGGAGACCCTGTGTCTTAAAAAAGTTAAAGACAACGGAGAGCTATATGTATTTGAGCGCAACTGATTTATATAAATAACTATAAATCCATTTATTTGTTTATTTATTTATTTAGAGATGGAGTCTTGCTCTGTCGCCCAGGCTGGAGTGCAGTGGTGCAATCTCGGCTCACTGCAACCTCTGCCTCCCCAGTTCAAACAATTATCCTGTCTCAGCCTCCCAAGTAGCTGGGATTACAGGTGCCCACCACCATGCACAGCTAATTTTTTTTTCTTTTTTTTTTGAGATGGAGCTCGCTCTGTTGCCCAGGCTAGAGTACAGTAGTGGCTCGATCTCAGCTCACTGCAAGCTCCGCCTCCCGGGTTCACACCATTCTCCTGCCTCAGCCTTCCGAGTAGCTGAGACTACAGGCGCCTGCCACCATGCCTGGCTAATTTTTGTATTTTTAGTAGAGACGGGGTTTCATCGTGTTAGCCAGGATGATCTCGATCTCCTGACCTCATGATCCGCTTGTCTCGGCCTCCCAAAGTGCTGGGATTACAGGTGTGAGCCACTGCACCCGGCTTTTTTTGTATTTTTAATAGAGACAGGGTTTCACCACGTTGGCCAGGCTGATTTCGAACTCCTAATCTCAAGTGATCCACCCGCCTTGGCCTCCTAAAGTGCTAGGATTACAGGTGTGAGTCACCTCACCCAGCCTTATTTTGTTTTTATCTGGCAAAGGAACTTAACACAAGAAACTTCTGTTAGGTAAGCAGTCAGTCAAAAGAGTTTTAAACAGATGTGAAGAAATGGGTACCAAGAACTCAGGAGAAAATGAATCCGTAACAGTGATGATCTATGATGGCAATGATGTTATGGCTGTGATGATGTCATAATGATGGATGATGCCATTCCACATGACTTTTCATCCCCTTTTCCACTTCTGTTCATCCACTGAAATTTCCCGGGGGCCCAAGGCCACGATGAAGAGGAAGCTTCCCAGAACAGACATGACATGGAAAAGTCATGCTTCACTAATTAGTGGAAAGTTAGGTGTTGAGGGACAGTCCAAAAGACACCCTGAGCCTTTTTGGTTGAGGAGGAACATTTGAATCATAAGAATCAGTGTGGCCAGCTTTGTCTAGAATCCAGTGGCTACTGGGATACTCAACACCAAGTGGCAGATGCCCTGTTTCGAAACAGGGAAGGCCAGAAGAATGATCATTCTGATAGATTCGTCCATACAAAGAGCTAGCAGCACTTCGTTGGCATTCCTGAAGCTTACTTACCTTTGGAAAACTGTCTCATTTATATTATTTCCCAAGGGCATGGAATATGCTCTAGAACTGTCCAACAGGAGAATCACCAGCTACATATGGCTACTTAAATTTATTTATTTATTTTTTGAGATGGAGTCTTGCTCTGTCGCTCAGGCTGGAGTGCAGTGGCACGATCTCGACTCACTGCAACCTCCATCTCCCGGGTTCCAGCGATTCCCCTGCCTCAGTCTCCTGAGTAGCTGGGATTACAGGCACTTGCCGCCTTGCCTGGCTAATTTGTGTATTTTTAGTAGAGACGGGGTTTCCCCATGTTGCCAGGCTGGTCTTGAACTCCTGACCCCAGGTGATCTGCCTGCCTCAGCCTCTCAAAGTGCTGGGATTACAGGTGTAAGCCACCGTGTCCCGCCAGCATCCACCTGCTTTTTTTTTTTTTGAGACGGAGTCTCGCTCTATCGCCCAGGCTGGAGTGCAGTGGCGTGATCTCGACTCACAGCAACCTCCACCTCCTGGGTTCAAGCAATTCTCCTGTCTTGGCCTCCTGAGTAGCTGGGATTACAGGTACGCGCCACCACACCCAGCTAATTTTTTTTTTTTTTTGAGACAGAGTCTCGCTCTGTCGCCCAGGCTGGAGTGCAGTGGCCCGATCTCAGCTCACTGCAAGCTCCGCCTCCCGGGTTCACGCCATTCTCCTGCCTCAGCCTCCCGAGTAGCTAAGACTACAGGCGCCCGCCACCTCGCCCGGCTAGCTTTTTGTATTTTTTAGTAGAGACGGGGTTTCACCGTGTTAGCCAGGATGGTCTCGATCTCCTGACCTCGTGATCCACCCGTCTCAGCCTCCCAAAGTGCTGGGATTACAGGCTTGAGCCACCGCGCCCGGCCAATTTTTGTATTTTTAAGTAGAGACAGGATTTCGCTATATTGGTCAGGCTGGTCTTGAACTCCTAACCTTGTGATAAGCCTCAGCCTCCCAAAGTGCTGGGATTACAGATGTGAGCCACCGCACCCGACCCCACCTGCTTTTCTATGTACTCTGCAGTTGCTGGATTGGGACAAAGGGCCAGAAGTTTCTATGAACTACCTGGGAAGAGCAGGAACTTGAGTAATTGGGATCCTGCTCCTAGAAAATGGTCTGACCAGTATCATCCACACTGAAGACACTAGAACAAAAGCTGAAGAAAGCAAAGAAGTGGCCAGGCATGGTGGATCATGCCTGTAATCCCAGCATTTTTGGGAGGCTGCAGTGGGAGGATCCCTTGAGCCCAGGAGTTCAAGACCAGCATGTGAAACCTAGCGAGATGCTCTCTCTTCAAAAAAAGTTTAAAAACTAGGCTAGGTGTTCTCATGTGCTTGTAGTCACAGATACTGTGGAGATTGAGGCAGGAGGATCACTTGAGCCCTGGAGTTCGAGGCAGCAGTGAGCTATGACTGTGCCACTGCACTCCAGCATGGGTGACAGAGCGAGACCCTCTCTCTCTCTCTCTTTTTTGTTTTGTTTTTTTTTTTTGAGACGGAGTCTCGCTGTGCTCCCAGGCTGGAGTGCAGTGGCGTGATCTCGGCTCACTGCAAGCTCCGCCTCCCGGGTTCACGCCATTCTCCCGCCTCAGCCTCCCAAGTAGCTGAGACTACAGGCGCCCACCGCCACGCCCGGCTAGTTTTTTGTATTTTTAGTAGAGACGGGGTTTCACCATGTTAGCCAGGATAGTCTCGATCTCCTGACCTCGTGATCCACCCGCCTCGGCCTCCCAAAGTGCTGGGATTACAGGCTTGAGCCACTGCGCCCGGCCTTTTTTTTTTTTTAGAAAGAGTCTTGCTCTGTTGTTCAGGCTGGAGCACAGTGGTGCGATCTCAGCTCACTGCAACCTCCGCCTCCTAGGTTCAAGCAATTCTCCTGCCTTAGCCTCCTGAGTAGCTAGAATTAGAGGTGGCCACCACCTGGCTAATTTTTGTATTTTTAGTAGGGATGGAATTTAACCTTGTTGGCCAGGCTGGTCTTGAACTCCTGACCTCAGGTGATCCACTCGCCTCGGCCTCCCAAAGTGCTGGGACTACAGGCGTGAGCCACCGCGTCTGGCCGAGACCTGTCTCTTAAAAAAATGGAAAAAAAAGAGCAAAGACTGCCTATTTTGTTTATCACTGCATCCCCAACATTTAGAGCTATGTAGTAGCACTCAGTAAATACACTGAATGAATGAATTGATAAATGAATGAGGGAGTACTTAGAAGATGTGGGTAAGTACGAAATAAAATTAGGCTGGGTGTGGTGGCTCACGCCTGTAATCCCAGCACTTTGGGAGGCCAAGGCAGGTGGATCACTTGAGGTCCGGAGTTCAAGACCAGCCTGGCCAACATGGTGAAACCCTGTCTCTACTAAAAAATACAAAAATTAGCCGGGCTTGGTGGCAGGTGCCTGTAATCGCAGCTACTTGGGAGGTTGAGGCAGGAGAATCACTTGAACCCGGGAGACAGAGGCTGCAGTGCGCCGAGATTGCACCACTGCACACCAGCCTGAGCGACAGAGTGAAACTCCATCTCAAAAAAAAAACAAAAAAAAAACAAGCAGGTGGAGGCTCTAGAGAATTAATAAAAGGGAGGAGCTATGGCTTTTTGTATGCATATTAGCCAGGTCAGAAGAACTAATGATAATGGTATATCCTATAATTTACTTGGATATTCCTATATTCCAGACTTGGGATATTCCTAAAATACGCACCACAACATGGAGAAAGAGGCCAGTTTTAAATTTTATTTTTCCTCAGGCAAACCCCAGCGTGTCTTGTGCTTAAACACCGTAATTTCCCACAAAGGAGCCCCTGCCACTGCTGTGTTAACCACCACCATAATTTACTCGTTAGCATCAGGAATAACAATGAGTTTGTCTGAGTGGTAACAACAGCTTGGAAGAGCTGACTCCAAAAGATGTGTTTACGGGACCGGGCTGGGGGCTGGAGGAAAAGAAAAAAAAGACAGGACACTGGGGCAGCTGGGTGGCTTAAACAACTTCTGGTAGGGGACAGGGAGGGAGCATCCTGTCAGAATC
The DNA here is from genome assembly GCF_003255815.1 of Theropithecus gelada. Taxonomy (NCBI): domain Eukaryota; kingdom Metazoa; phylum Chordata; class Mammalia; order Primates; family Cercopithecidae; genus Theropithecus; species Theropithecus gelada. Next base: position 13,362,054 of record NC_037687.1, on the reverse strand, counting down.
TGGGTGTTTATAAGTCCTTAGAAATCACCTCCGCCGGGCGTGGTGGCTCACGCCTGTAATCCCAGCACTTTGGGAGGCCAAGGCGGGTGGATCACGGGGTCAGGAGATCAAGACCATCCTGGCTAACATGGTGAAACCCCGTCTCTACTAAAAACACAAAAATTAGCTGGGCGTGGTGGCGGGCGCCTGTAGTCCCAGCTGCTGGGGAGGCTGAGGCAGGAGAATGGTGTGAACCTGGGAGGTGGAGCTTGCAGTGAACCGAGATTGCATCACTGCACTCTAGCCCAGGCAACAGAGCGAGACTACATCTCAAAAAAAAAAAAAAAAAAAAAGAAATCACTTCAACATCCTCATTTGACACAAGGGAAAACAAGTCCAGGGAAAAGTTAAGTGATAATGTCACAGAGCTTATAATGGCAGAACTGGGAACAGACTCAAGTCTCCTGATTGTTTGAGACAGAGTCTCGCTCTGTCTTCCAGGCTGGAGTGCAGTGGCACGATCTCGGCTCACTGCAACCTCTGCCTCCGAGGTTCAGGCGATTCTCCTGCCTCAGCTGGGAGTAGTTGGGACTACAGGTGCCCACCACCATGCCCGGCTAATGTTTTGTATTTTCAGTAGAGATGGGGTTTCACCATGTTGGCCAGGCTGGTCTTGAACTCAGGTGATCTGCCTGTCTAGGCCTCCCAAAATGCTGGGATTACAGGCATGAGCCACTGTGCCCCGCTGAGGTCTCCTGAATCTTGGCCAGGGCTAGTTCAACTCAGTTGAACTGTTGATTACATTCATCCATTGTGTTTCATATAATCCAACTGGGTCAACCAGTTTCCAGAAAATCTGGCTGTTTTAAGAATCTTGGCTGAGTACAGAGGCTTATGCCTGTCATCCCAGCACTTTGGGAGGCTGAGGTGGGAGGATCACTTGAGCCCCAGGGAGTTTGAGACCAGCCTGGGCAACAAAGCGGGGCCTCACTTCTACAAAACAGAACCAAAACTAAAACCAGCCGGGCGCGGTGGCTCACGCCTGTAATCCCAGCACTTTGGGAGGCTGAGACGGGCGGATCACGAGGTCAGGAGATCGAGACCATCCTGGCTAACGCGGTGAAACCCCGTCTCTACTAAAAAATACAAAAAACTAGCCGGGCGAGGTGGCGGGCGCCTGTAGTCCCAGCTACTCCGGAGGCTGAGGCAGGAGAATGGCGTAAACCCGGGAGGCGGAGCTTGCAGTGAGCTGAGATCCGGCCACTACACTCTAACCTGGGCGACAGGGCGAGACTCCGTCTCAAAAAAAAAAAAAAAAAAAAAAAAAAAAAAACTAAAACCAAAAACCAATTAGCTGTGCATGGTGGAGCACACCTGTAATCCCAGCTACTTGGGAGGCTGAGGTGAGAGGACCCTTTGAGCCCAGGAGGTTGAGGCTGCAGTGAGCTATGACTGCAGCACTGCACTCCAGGCTGGGTGATAGAGTAAGAATCTGTCTTAAAGCAAACAAACAAAAGGGCTGGGCATGGTGGCTCACACCTGTAATCCCAGCACTTTGGGAGGCCAAAGCAGGCGGATCACTTGAGGCCAGGAGTTCAAGACCAGCCTGGGCAAACATGGTGAAACTCTGTCTCTACTAAAAATACAAAAATAGCCGGACGTGGTGGTGCATCCCTGTAATCCCAGCTACTTAGGAGGGTGACGCAGGAAAATCACTTGAACCTAGTGGCAGAGGTTGCAGTGAGTGAAGATCATGCCATTGCACTCCAGCCTGGGCGACAGAACGAGACTCCATCTCAAAAAAAAAAAAAAAAGAATCTCTACAGTGAGAGAATTAATATAGTATACACTTTCTGGTAGACGACAATGGTTAAAGAATTCAAGACCAGGAGTGCTGGCTCACGCCTGTAATCTCGACAGTTTGGGAGACAGAGGTGAGAGGGTCTCTTGAGGCCAAGAGTTTGAGACTAGCCTGGGCAACATAGTGAGACCCTGTCTCTACAAAGGATACAAAAATTAGCCAAGCAGGGTGGTGCATGCCTATAGTCCCAGCTACTAGGGAGGCTGAAGTGGGAGGATCCCTTGAGCTCAGGACTTGGAGGCTACAGTGAGTCATGATTGCACCACTGTACTCCAGCCTGGGGGACAGAGTGAGATCCTGCCTCTCAAAATAAAATAAAACAAAAACAATAAAATAAAGAATTCAAATCTATTTAGTGAAAACTAACAGATTTCTCCCTTTTTTTTTTTTTTTTTTTTTTTTTAAGGAGACAAGGATCTCACTCTGTTGCTCAGGATGGATTGGCACCCCTGGGCTACGGCGATCCTCCTGCCTCAGCCTTCCAAGTAGCTGGGACTACAGACTTGGGCCACCAGGCCTGTGAAGGTTAGCATCTTTGAGCTCCTAAGTCCAACACTATCGCCATCACTTTTATGGTCCGGATGGCGTTTGGGGCATTTTGGGCATTCTATTTCTTGCCTTCATTCCTTCTCCTCACTCATAATATTTAAATATTATCCGCCTCCCTCTGCTGAGATAGGTACAAAGCTCATCCCACCTCTGGATTCTCCAGTGAGGGTTACTCCAGGGCGGGCCCCTTCCCCTTCGCGTCCTGCCAGGCGATCCCCTTGGGGCGAATCATAACTTTTCTGGACCTCAGTTTCCTTCCCTGTAAAATAAGAATAATAATAATACGTCCTTGGGCTGTTGTCGGGACTCTTCAGCCCAGCACTCCCAGCCCGAAGTCCTACCCAGCGCTCACCACAAAGCCTACCCTCTTCTGAGTTTTCTGAATCCTCAAAGCCTCCTCTGAGGTAGAGGCTGGGAACCCCTTTCCTACTAATGGCGAGAACTGGACCATGATCTCAAACTTTTGAGGGAAGGAGCTACCCCGGAAGGCGATGGTCTTCTCCAGAGTCCTCCCAAGGGCGCTCAGTACCAAGTGGGCACCCAGACAAGTTTTCTTATCCCTCCTGGGCCCTTCGGAGCTTAATTCTCCGCTCAGCGAGGCTCCCGGAGGCGGATTCAGCCTTCGCTGGTTGACGCCAGTTCCGAGGCGCAAGCGCAAGTGAGCGCGCGCGGTGGCCTGTGGGAGGCTGACTGTGAGCCTGAAGCTCAGCCCAGACGCCGGCTCTGTTGTCAGGGCGACCGGGGTGGGGCGGGGCCAGAACATGGCCACGCCTTTATTTGCTCTTCAATGGCCCCTTGCTTTCACTGGGCCAACCTTCTCTTAATTGTTCTTTGTTGTCAGTTCGTTCCCTCCTCAGTTGGACAGAAGCTGACTTGTAGCGTGTGTCGACCGAAGGACAAGCACAAGCAGGAGGATCTCGGCCATGATTAAGCGCCGGTGGAGACCTCTGTGTCAATTCTGTTCATATACACGTGTCATTTTTTTTTTCTTTCCTCTTTTGCCTTTGAGTACTCTAATTTATTAGCGACATCTGTAATTTATCTACTTCTCCGGCCAGATCGTGCTTAGGCAAAACCGCAAACCTGAAGTTTGCAGAAATGACTCAGTGGTGACTAATTCCATTATGAAAGCATTCTTCACAAAAGAGTTCACAGCAGGATTTCTTTAAATAGAAAACTTACTCAGTGCACTGAAAACGATTCATTTTATATAAAACACATTTGGATACCGGATCCTCTTTCACTTTTTTTTGAGACTGAATCTTGCTCTGTCGCCTAGGCTGGAGTGTAGTGGTGCGGTCTCGGCTCACTGCAACCTCTGCCTCCCAAGTTCAAGCGATTCTCCTGCCTCAGCCTCCTGAATAGCTGGGACTACAGGTGCCTGCCACCGTGCCCAGCTAATTTTTGTACTTTTAGTAGAGACGGGGTTTCACCATATTGGCCAGGCTATTTTCGAACTCCTGATACTCTGATCCGCCTGCCTTGGCCCCCCAAAGTACTGGGATTACAGGCGTGAGCCACTGCGCCCGGCCTATTGTTGTTTTTGTAGTTGTGTACAGACCTAGTCAGGGCCACTGTGTACGGTTGTGCACGTTGTGCCCTGAACAAGTGTGCCTGGCTAAGAGCATGAGAATGGGGCTGAAGCCCAGCCTAGGCTGTGTTCTCCAAATTGGAGGATAGGACACCTACTTCTAATTTGTCTTTTAGACAGGGTACTTTATTCTATTTGCATGAAGTTTCCGTGTGTGCCAGCTGTCTTTCTGCACACGATACTTTTAGTGTCAAAAATGTAATCAGGCCGGCCGGGCGCAGTGGCTCAAGCCTGTAATCCCAGCACTTTGGGAGGCTGAGACGGGTGGATCACGAGGTCAGGAGATCGAGACTATCCTGGCTAACCCGGTGAAACCCCGTCTCTACTAAAAAAATACAAAAAAACTAGCCGGGCGAGGTGGCGGGCGCCTGTAGTCCCAGTTACTTGGGAGGCTGAGGCAGGAGAATGGCGTGAACCCGGGAGGCGGAGCTTGCAGTGAGCTGAGATCCGACCACTGCACTCCAACCTGGGCGATAGAGGGAGACTCCATCTCAAAAAAAAAAAAAAAAAAAAAAGTAATCAGGCCTGGCGCGGTGATTTTATATATATATATAAAATCAGATATAGTTAGAAAAAATTTAAAAGTTCTTTGTCATACAGCAAGTATATGTCTTGATCCAGGAGATGTCAAATCAAGTGGTAAGTTCTCTTACAAAAGTTAGGGCAAGTTTATAAGGCAAAAAGGAAGAAGTATTTTGAGCTTTTTTTTGGTGATTGGCTGTTTTACATTAACTTCTTTTTAAGGCAAATAGAGACGTTTAAGCTCATTTGTCTACAGCGGATTGGTTTAATTTCACTGAATCATGCTGACAAGGATGTAAAACTTACATTTTCGTGTTTCATTTATGATTAGAGCTAGCGTTTCAGGGGAATCAGGATGACAAACTTTGATTGTGTGGTTATGGGTGGTTGGCCTTGGGTAGGGGGGATGAATCTAAACTACAGCCTTCATTTTAATGTTTCCTTTTTTTTTTTGAGACTGAGTCTCACTCTGTCTCCCAGGCTGGAGTGCAGTGGTGTGATCTCAGCTCACTATAATAACCTCCTCTTCCCAGGTTCAAGTGATTCTTGTACCTCAGCCTCCCCAGTAGCTGGGATTACAGGTGTGCGCCACCAAGCCTGGCCCACAATATGCTCTTAATTCCAGAAAGTGGCACAAAAATATATAGCCGAGGAGAAAAGAGGCTAAAGTGTTGAAATGTCCCCATCTCATTGCTATTAGAAAAGTATGTTGGCCGGGCGCGGTGGCTCAAGCCTGTAATCCCAGCACTTTGGGAGGCCGAGACGGGCGGATCACGAGGTCAGGAGATCGAGACCATCCTGGCTAACATGGTGAAACCCCGTCTCTACTAAAAAATACAAAAAACTAGCCGGGCGAGGTGGCGGGCGCCTGTAGTCCCAGCTACTTGGGAGGCTGAGGCAGGAGAATGGCGTGAACCCGGGAGGCGGAGCTTGCAGTGAGCTGAGATCCGGCCACAGCACTCCAGCCTGGGTGACAGAGCCAGACTCCGTCTCAAAAAAAAAAAAAAAAAAAAAAAGAAAAGTATGTTGAAACCATGCCTATCATTTATCCTCTTGTGAGCAAGAGACTTAATTTAATTTATTTTGACTATTGTTGTTATTATTTTTTATTTTATTTGACTATTGTTGTTATTATTTTTTATTTATTTATTTTTCTTTTTGAGATGGAGTCTCGCTCTGTCGCCCACACTGGAGTGCAGTGGCACGATCTCAGCTCCCTGCAACCTCTGCCTCCCGGGTTCAAGTGATTCTTCTGCCTCAGCCTCCCGAGTACCTGGGAGTACATGTGCACGCCACCATGCCCGGTTAATTTTTGTATTTTTAGCAGAGACGGGAGTTTCGCCATATTGGCCAGGCTGGTCTCAAACTCCTGACCTCATGATCCGCCCGCCTTGGCCTCCCAAAGTGTTCGGATTACAGGCGGGAGCCACCATTCCCTGCCCTTAATTTTATTTCTTAAAAATTTACTATTTTTTTTTTCCCTAAAATGGAGTCTTGCTCTGTCGCCCAGACTGGAGTGCAATGGCACGATCTTGGCTCACTGTGACCTCTGCCTCCTGGGTTCAAGGGATTCTCCTGTCTCAGCCTCCAGAGTAGCTGGGCTTAAAGGCTTGAGCCACCATGCCCAGCTAATTGTTGTATTTTTAGTAGAGATGGCGTTTCACCGTGTTGGCCAGGCTGGTCTCGAACTGACCTCAAGTGATCTGCCCGCCTTGGCTTCCCAAAGTGTTGGGATTACAGACGTGAGCCACCGGGCCTGGGCAAAAAAGACAGTGATATTGAATGAAGTCTACTTAATAGTATTGTACCAATGTTAATTTCATAGTTTTGACAAATGTGGTGTGGTTATGTAAGACACTCAGATTAGGGGAAGCCGGCATTGTCCAATATTTGCTTGCTTGCTTTCCTTCCTTTCCTTCCTTCCTTCCTTCCTTCCTTCCTTCCTTCCTTCCTTCCTTCCTTCCTTCCTTCCTTCCTTCCTTCCTTCCTCTCTCTCTCTCCCTCTCTCCTCTTTCTTTCTTTCTTTCCCTTTTCCTTCCTTCCTTCCTTCCTTCCTTCCTTCCTTCCTTCCTTCCTTCCTTCCTTCCTTCCTTCCTTCTTTCTTTCTTTCTTTCTTTCTTTCTTTCTTTCTTTCTTTCTTTCCTTTCTTTCCTTCCCTTCCTTCCTTCCTCCCTCCCTCCCTCCCTCTCTCTCTCTTTCTCTCTCTCTCTTTCTCTCTCTCCCTCCCTCCCTCCCTCTCTCTCTCTCTCTCTCTCTCTCTCTCTCTCTCTCTTTCTTTCTTTCTTTCTTTCTTTCCTTCCTTCCTTCCTTCCTTCCTTCCTTCCTTCCTTCCTTCCTTCCTTC